>NW_010398180.1:0-4193 GCF_000710305.1 Buceros rhinoceros silvestris | reverse complement strand
ATATAAAAATAAATATATAAATTCTGTTTTAGCATTCATAACTGTCCTAATTGGCAGGAAAGTCAACTTAGCTGCTGATCTGCTGTGTTCTGAAAAAATTAATGTCAAGTTAGCCTGTTGCCTAGGTTGAGGAAGCCAGGAGGAAGCAGGAAAGTGCTGTCCTCTAACCACATATCAGTGGGTTGCCATCATGGCTGCTTCTGTAGTGAATGCTAACCAACTCCGTAACCAGTTCCAGGGAAGGTGACGACTTTCGATCATATCTAAAAGAAACTCCTGGATTTCTGACTGCTGTTTAACCATCTACGTAAGGTGCCAATCAGAAGAATATTGCCTTGCCTGTTTGCCAGCATCTTTGGTCAAGTTGCCTAAAAAAACCCCACAAACGTTCAGAGAAGTGCTCTTAATATGTTTTTACTTGAAACAGTAGCAAACCAGAGACCTTCTTGTACTATGCCTTACTGCTCACAAGGACTCAATTCTTGCATTATGCTTACACCAGGAAATGGGTTAGGGAGTGATTGATTGCTTCACTGTTACACCTGTAACAGGTACAAAACTTCAGAGTGGTCTGAGACATCTTCCGGGCTGGAAGACTGAAAGATTGGTTAGTAAGGGAGAAGCCACCTGTGCAACACCTTTTCCTTGTACTTTTTCCTCCCTTTCCTGAGTGATTGTAATGACAGTTTTAGGGGGTTCTATGGATTTTTCTTTGTTCTGCTTTGTTTGCTTTGGAAGATGATGTAAAAAATAGTATCTTTTCTGCTCAGAGATAGTAGGAAGCTCCAGAAAGGATTCACAGTCAGTCTGCCAAGTGACTGAAGAAAGACCATCTTAACTGCAGTGTGCATCGAGCTATTTCTGGCGTCTTTGTGGGTTCCTGATCACTGTTAGATACCAGCAAACCCACAAATTTGTATTCCTGGAATTGGGAGTCGGCATTGTAGCTGTTGAAACAAGGTGTATGTGTCAGAGGTTTGAAAAACAAATTTTAGAAAGTGTAGCTGTCAATTTGGATCATTTAAAATGGCTTAAGTCACACAGTGAGTAAATGAGATGTCTGTATTGGAATGTGCTTTGCCAGTAAAAGTAACAACGTAGTGCACCAGTGCACACTAATAAAATGTGATGACTTCAAGGAAATTGCTTCTGTTGATGTGACCATAGGAGACCTAGTTGATTGCAAATACTGTAAGACCTCATTACAGAGACCATCTCCCAAAATAGCAATGGCCTGTAGCGGGAGAATGAATATGTAATGTGACTCATTGACTTGTTTATTTTTAAACCTGTAGTTTACTGAGACTGTTGAAAACAAAACCAAACCGCTTTGGTAAATCAATCCCTACTCAATACCTCAAAATAGAGTTGTTATTCTGGAGCTGGAATCCAGCCTAATGAAGAGCATTGTTTAGAAAGGGAAAGGTGGTGGAGTTTTGGCTGGGCTTGGCTATGATGTCTTAGCAGGTTAAACTAGGCCTATCAGCTTTTCTCTTGTGTGGGTCTTGAACAACACCTGCGGAACTGCACTGGTCACTTGAGCTATAGCACTCCATTGTTCAGATGGAGTATTTAGGTAACAAAATACAGCTAAGATCATGTGTAGGCAGAGACATGCTGTAGTGCTTCTTCCCATAATTAAAGCCTTGATACATTTTGTAGCAAGTAATCTTTTTTCTTTATTTTAATAATTATTATGAAAAAAACAAATGCAGCAGACACTAGCAGTAGCTTTTACACCTGTTGTTTCTTGTTAATCACTTTAAAGTAATATGCTGGCCACCTAGGGTTTGGGGAGAAGGTAGCAGAAAAATATCTTTGTCTTTTTGAGTTACTGTCTTAAATTACCACTCCGAGGTATTTTTATCTTAATTTTCAGATCATAATGTGGATTCCTATCCAACCTACAATGTTGTTTCAGTAAGAGAAAATCAAGAGGGGACTGTTAACTTTTTTATTCAAAGTGATATGTCATTTTTGTTTCATTTGTGCATTTAAGGTTCGGATAGTGAAGAGGATGAAGACCTTAAACTAACAGTGAAGCGGAGCTTAGAAGAAACAAGGAAACAGGAAGGTCTGTTAATTTTTACTTTTCTGTGTTCAAGAGTGGTATTAATTATGGAAGATTCAAAAACCAAACTTAATCAGTTTTATGGCAAGTGACCTCTTCTGAAAAGTATGCCAGCAGACTGAAAAATCTATTTTATTGGTGCACCACAGCATATTGGGCAAATAAAGACTTGACTGAGCTCACTTTGTACTGGTTTAAGATGACTGTGTGGACTCAAGGTAGAACTACTGACTAAAATAGTTCAGGATTAGGTATTGTCTCTCAACAAAGCTCTCTGTTCTCCTAGAAGAGCTTTTGTGCACAAGTTTGAATTAGCCTTACAGCTGTGTGCTCACATATCTTATTTGAAATTGTTTTCATCCTTTTGCTATTGCCTTAGTAGTGGTGCTTATACAATATAGTCATTAATTTTTGGTGACAGACTACAGTGCACTTTGAAAATAATTTATTGTTTAAAGGCTTGACTCTGCCCTTTCACCTGATGGAAATAAATCAATAAATAATTTGTACAAGGTCAGTGATAGAATTGATTACAGGATCTGTATATTCCCAGAATTTATTCAGTGATAAATTTACCAACTGTTACTAAATATCCAACATACTCATCTACCATACTCAAAGTTTGCCATGCTCAGGTGCCCCTAGCACTGGGTGTTGCCATCAGGGGCAGCAGTCACATTTGGTACATACAGAAGTTCCGAAGGCATCTCACCTTATGAAGCAGCCTGGCTCCAGCTGTGTTCAGTGGCTGCCTGCATGGTTAGTGGCAGTTCTGTCATGGGATAAGAGAAGTCTGAACAAAGTCCTCTATCTCAGAAGCAATCTGGAAGCTGGAGTGACCATTTCGGGGCACACAGCAGTTCTTTCTCACAGAGAAGAAAACTGCCTCATACATGAGCTAGTGAATCCTGTGCAGCTGCAGAAAGTGAATTTGCACAGATCTACAAAAGGAGCTTTACATTAAGTTTCCATGTGTGCAGAGCTTTGCCATCTTGAGTGCACATTGCGTGTACTTGGCACTTGCCATAAATTTTCTGACTTCTGATTGTCCCCCTGTACTCCTCACTGGTGAGGCCACATCATGAATACTGTGTTCAGTTTGAGGCCCCTTGCTACAAGAAGGATGTTAAGGTGCTGGAGCGTGTCCAAAGAAGGGCAACAAAGCTGGTGAAGGGTCTAGAGAACAAGTCTTGCGAGGAACAGCTGAGGGAAGTGGGGTTGTTAAGCCTGGAGACAAGGAGATTCAGGGCACACCTTATCACTCTTTGCTGCTATGTGAAAGGAGGTTGTAGCAAGGTGGAGGTCTGTCTCTTCTCCAAGTAACAAGCAATAGGACAAGCGGGAATGGGCTGAAGTTGGTTCAGGGGAGGTTTAGACTGGATATTAGGAAAAAATTATTGACAGAGAGGGTTGTGAAGCATTGGAACAGGCTGCCCAGGGAGGTGGTGGAGTCACCATCCCTGGAAGTGTTTAAAAGACATGTGGATGTGGTGCTGAGGGACATGGGTTAGTGGTGACCTGGCATTGCTGGGATAACGGTGGGACCTGATGATCTTAAAAGTCTCTTGCAACCACAACAATTCTGTGATTGAGTGAGGAGGCAAAAATCAACCCCAGAAGAGTATAAAAAAAGGAAAAGGCACTAGCAACTGCTGGAAGAGGAGAAAGCAAAAAGCAGCTCCAATGAATAGAGGACAGTGCCAGGTATCACTGTGGAGCTATCAGCATGCCATTAGCAATAGAGTCACAGTTTGGACCTTATTACTTCACATGCTTAGTGGCTAATTAACCACATACTTTAATGCAAGCAGTTGTCTGCAAGTGACTTTCTGCTTATTTTTGTTTCAAAATGTCTTTCTGTGACCATGTAATTTTTTTTTTCTAAAACCGATCTCTTTTATCAGTAGTACTGGATGTTACAGTGAAGTCCAGATAAGTTAATATGGCTGAGAGGATATTCATTGACTATTCCTGTTTCAATTCTAGGTCTTGCATGAAACAGTCCAACAGTAATTAAAGCTTTAAAATCCTTTATGTTAACATATATATAATTATTCTTTCCTTTGTCATAAGAACAGACAGCTTTTTTTATAGAGTGTGCTTGTGTCCTCCTGAAACATAA
>NW_010398179.1:0-8939 GCF_000710305.1 Buceros rhinoceros silvestris | reverse complement strand
GAAGGGGAAGGGGAAGGGGGTTCTCTATGTTACTGTTTGCCTTTTGCTGAGAAGCTGCTTAGAGCAGTGAATATTCACATGGTGCACAGTAACATGCCACGCAGGTGTGGTCAGGTCTCCACTGACTGTATGAGCAGCAAAACTTTTAAAATTTACCTCACATTTGTGGTAATAGCTGGATTGCCCTTTCCATACTTTATGTCATCTCTTGTCATTGTGGGTCTGTGGTAGGGTCTATTGAGCTGGAGGTCTGATTTCTGATATCTGCTGTTGCTGTTTCCCTGCAATGGACGGCATCGATCAGATGCATCTGATGTTTTCACTATTCAAATCTCTTTTTGCAGTGATAATATGATTTTATTTCTCAAAAGAACAAAACACAGAAACTGAAGCATGACGAGGACTGAGTTTAGTATGGAGGTATTGTCAGTATTAACATAAGGGCTGTACGTAGAGTGGTATTTTATATGCAGGAGAGGTTTTCATGCAGCACTGAGGCAGCATTTGGCACTGGGAAGGTCAAAGTTAGTTGTGCAGCCACTGGCTAGAAAGCATCTTTGGGATAACTGAAATTTTTCTCCAGTATCAAAAGGCAATATTTTTTTAAAAGTATTTTTTCCTATGTGACTCCCAAAGAAGGTTGTAAGTTCAGAACCTGATTTCTCCCTTTTCTAGTAACAGGGCAGGAAACATCTGTCTCTGCTGTACCATCTCCTGTTCTCTCCCCTGTGTGTGCAGGCTGCAGCTGGCAACTTCAAGTATGTTTGTAGCTGCGTTTGGGATAGGAGGTGGGTCAGATTGCTTCTGACATCCCTGGGCGTATGAGGCGGAAAACTGAGCTCAAACACCTCTATATTCAGGCACCCTGCTATCTCAGATGTGTTTATCTGGGCATGTCAGGTAAGGCAGTGATAGTGTCATTGCCTTCCTCTGATTAATTTATAAAACTGAGTTGCCCAAGGTTGATCAGGAAATCTATAGCTGCTCAAGTAGTTAAATTCAGTCTTTTAAGTCCATAATTATAGGACTGTGTTTGTTTATAGGAATCCCGCTGACTCATCCAGGAGGCTGTCAAGGTCCCTGGGGAGTACACAAATAACAGCATGTTGATTGATGTTTGTTAAAAAAAATCCTTTTGGGCAGGTGTGGGGTCTTGAAAATGTCAGGATAAACAGTGAAAGTTAAAAAAGTAAGTACTTTTTCAGCTACGTACATAAGAAATGGAATAATCTAGCAGTTCCATTTAAAGCTGTTATTATATTTGCAAGATAAAATTATGTGAGAGAATACATCTATTCACATACCTTTAGAGGTAGATATTGCATAGGTAAAAATACACAGACTAAATCTGTTTGAGTTTCTATCCAATTCCAGCTATCTCCAGTAGACACTGGAGGATATAGGAGAAGTGTGAGCAGGAAGGAGCATCAGAGAACAACTGCCCTGTACTGACCACAGATGGTTAGCTTACCTGCAATTCATTGTAGGGTGGAAGATTTCAAAGTTCTGGATCTTAAAGTTACTGAATCATCATAATGAAGCCAAAATCTTCAGAAGACAAATGCTTGATTAACATATTTTGTTGATGTATTACATTTGTGCTGTAAATCAGGGTGGAAGACGTAGAGAATATGCAGGTTTTGGGGAAATAATTACGCTGATTCCTACTTGCTTAAGCTTGTTATAAGGAACTCTGTGCTTTGTCTGTGTAAGTTGCACTTCGTACTGTAATTCTGTAATCAGCAGTTTGAATTTGAATCCATAGAGCTAATTGGTTGAACTAAAAACATTAAGCAATCCAGGCTGTGTTTTCCAGGGTGGAATTAAACTATGTTTTTTAGAACTTATCTATCTACTACCTGATGTTGTTATTTTTGAAGGTAAAAAATGGGGGAGGGTGCAGAATCTCTTAACTTTGGCTTCACTTTGCCCTGCCTAAGTCTGTCTTACAGTTGCTCTAGGAGGCTGTGGAGTCTCCATGCTTGGAGGTCTTCAAAAGCCATCTGGACATGTTTCTGGGCAACAAGATCTAGGTATTCCTGTTTGAGCAGGGCCTCCAGAGGTCCCTGTGAACCTCAACCACTCTGTGATTCTGTTACCTACTTTCATCAATGATTTATCTGATTTCGTGGGCTTTTTATAATTTTAGTCCAACACCCTCTTGAATATACAATGACTTTAATGGCTGTCTTAAGTGTCAGAGCATATGTGCAAGGTTAGGCCAGAGGGATGCATGGATAGCTGGTAAATGTATCTTTGAGGTGGACTTGCCAAGAATTACTTTTTAAAGGTCTGTTCTTACAGTAATGTTGAAGCAATGGTATTGATGCAGAAATCTTGGAGAAAAAAATAATAAAACCAGGCCACTTTGGAGTTTGTTGTTTCACTTTATTATTTTCTAAGATGTGGCAAGATAACTTGTAAGTATGTCAACTCTTGTAATAGTGGCAGCAGGCACTTGTGGCTATAAAGAGCATTCTGAATCAGATCCTGGTATTGTCTTAATTTCCAAATCACTATTGCTATTTTTGTAAATGATGAGGATTGCAGCGTGACATTTCCTGTGAGGTCTAGTGGAGAGGTACAAGAATGATGAATTAGTATAACCCCTTAATTTCACAAGATGGATTAGTGACAGCCTTTGTGAGTTCATTTTCAGATGTTCAGTATGGGAAGCTGACACAGACACTGACAACAGCTTGTGTGCAGTGACCGCAGATATATACAAAAATGTTAATAGCTGAGGTTTTCCAACCAACCTATTTAGCCAGCAATAAGCTACCAAAAAAGAGGCCAGAAGGGCTCCTTGCTGTTTATATGTGAAAAGAAGAAGATGCAGACTCAAGCCAGAACCTCTTTCAAAAGCTGTTGTGATGGATTAGGAATGTCAGTGAGTGCACAGTAACCCCAACTGGTTGTTCAGGGAAGTCAGGATTTCCAAGTAGACTTATAAACCTTTACTTGTAAACAGCAGCATCAAGAAAATGTGAGTGGCAGGTGGCAGATTTCCCTCAGGATGGTTCTTCTCCTGGGGTGCAGAGGGCTCTTCTGGATTAGCACGGGGTACACATTCCCCAGTATGGATTTACAGCAGCAGCAGGGAAGCATTTTGGCTTGAGTTCCCTTTATCCTTTGCAATAACCCTCCCAGCTCTCTGCTGCAGTGCACAGGTTTTAGCTTGTCACTGCTGTTGGTTTCTGCAGTGCTGCCCCTCGTCCTGCTAGCTTTCATTGATTGTTGCTGCCGTTGACACTCACATGCCCTTTGATAAAGTAGCTGTCAAAGCTCCCGTCCCTCTCTACAAGCCACGTTACAGACCCACTCCTATCTGAGACGTTCATTAGTGTCGTTTGCCAAAAGGTTTATGTAACAGATGTTGCAAAGCAGACGCACAGAAACACACACACACACCATTATTGCAAGGGCTGCTGGGGTGACAATAAAGGGAGGATGGTCTGCAGGACTAGGGTAGCTTGAAGGCATAGCTGTATCTGTTGAAAAAGCAACTAACGTCTCTGTGTGACCATGCTGTATTTTCAGCTTGTCATCATGGCTGGGACTGTTCTACTCGCCTACTACTTCGAGTGCACCGATACTTTTCAGGTGCATATCCAAGGTTTCTTCTGTCAGGATGGCAATTTGATGAAACCGTATCCTGGAACAGAGGATGAGAGCTTCATTTCACCTCTTGTGCTCTACTGTGTTCTGGCTTCAACTCCGACAGCTATTGTAAGTATAAGAAATTATCTGAATTCTCCATGACTGCTCCATAAATAATAGCAATAGTCCTGTAATATCTTTGTCCCCTCTTCTCTCCTTTCAGCTGTAATTGATTTACTCTTGGCTGTGTCTCTGTTTTGCCTTAGCCTAATGTGATCTTCATCACTTATCTCCAGAAGTAATTATTCTGAGGTAATCATAATGCAGGATTGAGGGCTAGAGCTTGTTAAGCCTCCTACAATAGCTTGCTCGCTTCGGTGATTAGTTGTGAATTTCCTGGGCTCCAGAGAAGCTCTGATGCTAAGGTGATGTTTTACTGGAAAGAAGAAAACAGGATAAAGCTGAAGTAAAACCTGGGTCGGACATGCAGTATATCCAGGATTACTTGCTGCTGTATTAAAAGGACTGTTGAAGGGCTTTAAAAGGCTTAGGGGAGCAGAAAGATGCTCAATACTAAGAAATATATGAATGTTATTTCCTTTTTATTTATAATCTATTTTTGGCAGTCACACCCACTTTACTTTTTTTTATCTAGTTTTTTTTACTATCCAGCCAGTACGCTGCAAAGTAGCTGAGCTGAGCTGAGCTGAAGACACTCAATTAACTGAGCACATATGATTCCAAATAGATTACTGCAGTTACCAATTAGCAAAACTTTGGCCGTTTTCCATTTTCTGATCAGAAATTTGCAAATTTTACAAATAACCAGCTTTGCTGTATTTTTAATTACATTGATAAATTCCTATCACTGTGTCTTTATGTACTTTGTTTTGTTTTATTTCTTTAGTATTTCTTTCTTACATCAGCTTTGTTTTACATCCCTTTCAGAAGTCGATTAAAGCTCTACGTAATGTATTTACTTGTAAAAGGTGAATGCTGCACCGTAGTCCATTTTCACTTTTGGTCTGCAGTAATTTTAATGCATGAAGCAGTGTAACACAGAACATGTCAAGAAATGTGACAGGGGTCTGCAGAATAGCCTGTATTTTTTCTGAAAACAGTACTTTCTGAAAATAGTACTTTCTGAAAGCAAGTAGGGGATTTGAATTGGGTTACATCATGAGTTCATGAAAATCCTCTGCAGTAACGTTATTTTCTGTCTTGAAACACGGTTGCATGTTAAGACTTTCATTTTACTTTGTGCTGCAGTGATAGATGATTTGCAAATGAAAACATGAAAAATACATTTCTCCAATCCCCACCCCCCCATAAACATAGTAGCATTGTTTAGGAAAGTAATTTTCACAGATGGTGTTTGTAAACAGAGACTGGGTGTCATCACGGTGCATTGTTACCATAACAATGAAGTTAGTGGGAAGTTTGTCCCTTGATACGACACTGGGTGGGCAAGTGGCAATAAGAATGTTCCTCTTTATTTGGATTTTCTGTTTAAATCCTTGCTCTGACAAAGTTTGCTGCCAGCCTATCAGGTTTTGCTCCACTATATCAGCAGTTTCTTTTCAGTGGCCCAAGAAGCTTTTCCTGGTTACTCTTATTTATGAAAACCTGAACTGGAATCTTCTTTGGGAGATGAACAATGCTGTTTTTGTAGTTTCCATAGCCTGTGTTAAACACAAGGAATCAAAGACTGTACTGAATGTCAAAAAAAGTTTTTGGGTGTTGAAGAGACCTTTAGGGTACTGCTGTGTGGAGCTGGTGTGACTATCTCATACAGTGTGAGCTGTGCAGGGAAATGCTAGCCTGGGTCCAGAAGTACAGTAATCACCCTAGATGGTTGGATCCAGTGCTGGATGTGAACTGGTAAACTCTGCTGGGTTATGTTGTACCATTACACTGGCTCTGCTGCTTCAGCGAGGAAAGATGCAGACAGGGACAGCACAAGATTCTTTTCACCATGCTTCATTGTCATCTCTATGTACAACCTCAAGGAAACAATAGATCAAACTTTGCTGGGAAAACGTTTTTCTTTCCATTTTTAGTGTATGTATTAATACATTGTTTAATGCATTATTCACATTATTTGTATTATTGTATTATTAATACATTATTTAATCATTTAATATAATATTACTTAGTATTGGGCTAATCTTGAACTAGAGAAGGGATCTTTTTCTGTCCTCCTGACTGGTGCTCAGCACAATGTTTTTATATGAGTAATTTCACTTCAATTCTCATTCCCATCTTTTTCTGAGAGACTTTTGTCTCCTAGCAGGCTAGTTTCAGACTTCTGCTTCAGCTAGTGGCTGACTGCCGACTGAGATTTGGCAACTATCATTAACAGAAAGCTAGTAAGTGAGAAAGAGAGTTCAGAGTCTTCCTAAACTCTTGCATTGCTCTGCTGGTCAGACCACTCAGAGTGAGAGTATCTTCAGCTGTCATCGGGTACCCAAATGGGTGCTGCCAGTTATTCAGACTGGCACAGTCTGGGAAGAGATGTTTGACCCAGATGAATCTCCCAGGCATTTCAGTGAAAGGAGCAAGTGCAGCCATTTCTATTTATAGTGAT
Source organism: Buceros rhinoceros silvestris (assembly GCF_000710305.1). Taxonomy (NCBI): domain Eukaryota; kingdom Metazoa; phylum Chordata; class Aves; order Bucerotiformes; family Bucerotidae; genus Buceros; species Buceros rhinoceros. The sequence goes on along the minus strand of NW_010398179.1, from coordinate 2,752 downwards.
GATTGCACTCTCTCTCTCAAAAAAAAAAAAAAAAAAAGAAAAAAAAAAAAAAAAACAACCCAAAAAAACCCCAACCAAAAAACCCCCTTATAGTGATAATGGCACTCTCTCTCTAAAAAAAAAAAAAAAAAAAAGAAAAAAAAAAAAGAAAACCAACCAAAAAAACCCCCACCACAAACCAAAACCGAAAACCATAGAACAAAACCACAAACAAAAGAATCCACACAGCTATGCTTTGTGGGAGGAAGCTTTGTGTGCATTGACTGTGGGTGAAGTTGTAGCTTCACTGTCTGCACTTTCCTCTCAGGAATAATCACAGATGTCTTACGGCTCCACTGTGAAAAAACAAGTTAAGACAAAGGTAATGTCAGTCCCTCCTTGCAATTACTTGTTTCTCCTCTGCAAGACACTTGTTGCCTCACTTTCTGACAGCAAATTGGTTGGTTTGCCTAAGAGGATTTACAGTAGCAAAACTGATCTCTCTGTCTTGCTTGCATATTGCCACTGTCCTGACACCTCATGGCATGACAGGAGTGATTACTGTTAGAAGGTGCAGAATCCAGCAGCAAAGAGGGGGCCCTCATGGTATTGGTTAACAGTGTTTCTGGAGCTATGGAAGACGGTCTAGGAGTGTGTACAAACTCCCTCATCTGAGACACAAGCAGTGTTTAAGTGCAGAATTGTGTGCACAGGTCTGGAGAGGACTCAAAGCCCTGATTTCAGCATAGCTGTGAGACGTTATAAAGCTTGCAAGCCAAAAGGGAGCATCTTTGTGAATTTAATGGAATATCTCTGTGCTCAGTCATTTGGCTGTGACAGTGGCCATGGGGAAAATGAATGCATGTATTTTACTTCTTCCCTGACAACACTTCTCAGAAGTGGTGCTGTGAGTTAGTACCATTGCCTGTGCATTTCCCTGCAATTTTAGTGGCAAGATAAATGAGACTGGCCTGTTTTTCTGCAGTTTCACTTGTTTTTCTTGAAACATGTGATGCCGCTGACTCTGTTTAACCATTTTTTTCTGCTGCATTGGTTAGTTAATCATTAAACATCAGAATTATGAAATTCTTCTAATGCTTCTACTGATAAGCTCTTAGTCTTTGATAATGAGATTTTCTTGCAAGGGGAGATGTCTGAATCTCATGATGACACGGTTAAATAAATGAAAATCATGTATGCCCGACTCCATTCTGTGAAATGCGTTTTTCTCCCAAATATTCCACTGAGGACAGGTCAAAGGCTTTCATCTGCCTTATTAATCTTTAATTTTCTGAGTGTGATGGTATTAGCATCTTTGCAGCAAAGTAGTAGGTTATGGTGTATTTAGTACTAAATTGCACCTATGTAAGGGAAAATTTGTTCTTATTTTTAAAGAAACAACTGGCCATTTTATTTCGGATTTAGTTTCTTCAATAAAGAAGAAACATCCTCAGACTCGAGTGGTAAATTCTGCTGTCAGCTCTGGCAGAAAAAGGGGATTCTTGGAATCCTGTCTGGTTTGGATTGAACTTGCAGTTATCTATAGTTCTGGTGCCACAAAGAGCTTTATGAGGTGTGTATGGTTTCGTCTTCATCTCATGCCAGTTGTTTCTAATGCCTTTTTTTTTTTCCTCAGAGTATTTCTCCTTTTTGCAGGCTGATTTCAGCTGTACTGACATGGATGGCTGTTGGTTATTGCACAACTGGTAAATTTCCAGCGTTGTTGTTGTCCTGCTGAGATCAGTATAGGAATGCTTTCATCTTGTTTCATGGAAAAGTAGAATCTATGGTCAAATCAATTTAATTTTTGCAGACAGGAATGTATCATCCTTGACAGTCATGGCAAGCACTTGGGTATTACAGCTACTAACCAGTCTCTAGGGGCCAGGGAAGGGGAGTGAGAAGGAGGGTGTTTGTCTCTGTGGCCTTGCAAGAACTTCAGTCTTTGCCTCCCCCACATTTCAAAGGATCAAAAGTTCTCAAATTTCCAAAAACTGCTTTTCTCTTGGCCTTCAGGTGCCCTGTAGCAACACATCAGCACATTTGAATAGCTGACCTCTGCATTACAGAGCTGTGGACAGCCCATCATTTTGGTGATTATAGGTACTTCAGGAAGGCTGAAACAAGCCAGAGAATAACTGTGCGGTTTTTTTAGAGTAGGAAGTTTTAGAATGCAAACCTTTTTCTGGAGGAAAATACAGTATTTTACTCCACTGTTTTTCAGTGATGGGGAGCATAAAAATTAAGAACAGCTTGGAAGTTTAAGCATTAGAGCTGTAGTTCCAGGTCTGGTGTCCTGGGTTCAACATGGAGGAACCGGATGCTCCCATGTTGTCCAGCTTTCTTCTTCCCAGAGAGCTGTGGTTCTCCCAAGCTTCCGGGAAGAAGGACCACGCCTCCGTGAATGAAGTCATAAAAGGGGGCGTGCGAGAAGTCTCGACGCCATTTTGCCAGCTTGCTTCTCCCTCTCTCTGCTCTATCTGCCCTCCTCTCTATGTCGTCCGCGGCTCCTATCAGATATGCCGTGGAGGACTCCTGTAGCTTACGCCCTCGGACTGGAGAGACTGTTATCATGGAGAGAAAGACACATCCAAGACCTGCTAGTTCCCTGAAGCAGTAAAAGACTCCTTCTGCAGAATGGGTAGGACCTTCTCCGTTTTCTGCCGATTCCCAGTGGGGGTGGTCTAATGAACTGTCTTGCCCTGATGGATGGACCCAGCAGTACCACTTATTCCTGCGGGGGATGAAGCAGCCCCTAAGCGCAGGGAATTAG
>NW_010398178.1:5505-6348 GCF_000710305.1 Buceros rhinoceros silvestris | reverse complement strand
GCCTTATACGCAGTAGCCTGTTTTTTCCTAGATTCCTTTAGCAAAGAAAAGCAAAGGAAAAATAGCATTCATTTTGACCTCCATTTCCTCTTTCATCCTTTGTAACTCTGCTCCATCATAAGCTTCTCTGGTCTGAGTTTCAAACTATGTACTTCTCAAGCAAGACATTCCTTTATCTAAAGGATAACAGGACACATTTTTGTTGTCTGGGGGACAAGCATCTCACAAGAAATGTACAATCTGCTGTTTGACACCCAAAACCCAACCAAGTTACAGGAAATCATAGGATAGTTGGTCAGTCAGATCCGTCTGCTCAACATCACATTTGTGAAGCTTCAGACATTCTTGATTCGCTTCCTTTTTTTTACTCAGGTTATTTTCTCCAGAAGAATTGTGTTTCTGAACCATGAATCAGACATTATGGTGGGGATTAACCCCTCTGTCACTGGATGGCTGAGGTACACCAATCATGGGGATGGGTTCTTTCCTCTCTCTCTAATCAACTTCTCTCCTGCTCCAGGAAAGAAAGGATTAAAAACAGAGCTAAGGAAGAAAGAAAAAAAAAAAATCTGTGAGACCTCTTAAGTTTGGGAAACTAAAACAAGTTTAATAACACTAGAAAAATATTATATACAGAAAAACAAATGAAATATCAACAGGTTTATATGGGATTGGAAAGTGAGGCTTAAATGTGGTTAAGGAAACAAAAGTGAAAGGAAAAAACAAACAGTACCGACCAGTTTTCAAAACAGCAGCAGCCACGTGGTTAACGGTTTTGCGGTGGCGCAGCAAAACCGCAGCGGCTGAAACAAACAATGCGATGCCATGTGGAAGCAGGGGGCC
>NW_010398178.1:1414-5207 GCF_000710305.1 Buceros rhinoceros silvestris | reverse complement strand
AAAGACAGAAAGCCGAGAAGCACTCGGCCGCCCCCCCCCCCCGCCAATGCAAGCTGAAAATGCAAGTTCCTGGAAGTGCAAGACCCCCAAGCCAGCCCTGGTGCATAGCTTTTAAAAGGACAGGGAGAGCCCACCAAAGTTTTCACAACCAGTGAGATGTGTGAACATAAATGGGAGGAATACATCATGATTGATCATTGTAAAACAAACCATCCAGACAGGAAAAACTGTTTTTTTCCTAACCCAGGACATTCCACCCTTTATTCCATACCATGTACATCATGCACATCTCTAAACATTACATTACACAGGAATTAAGAACCTGAGAGTCTGGTTCAGGGGTTTTCAACCAGGGTTAACTTCCCTTGTGGTACACAGTGGACTTCACCATCTTCCTGCGTCACCCACCAGGTGTGTCCAGGGCCTTGGGCAGAGACAACACCACGGGTGGGTTTGTCTGGGTTTACAGCAGGGCAAACGCAGACAGCTTTTCCCAACAGATTGCTTTCACATGCCACGGGGACTCTATCCCCCTCTACAGTATGTAAAAGGTCTGACTGGGCAGAGCCAGCTTGATTGATTGATCCCCTCATGTTCACTTGCCAGGTGGCTTCTGCCAGATGTTTATCACAGTTTTTGAATGTTCCTCCATGGTCTTCAGCAAGCCATTACAGTGTTTTTCCGGAGACTGGTGCAAGGTATGGGATGTGGTAGATCCATTCAATACCATGTTCTTTGGCCCAACTGGCCACCAGATTGTTTCTGAAGTGAGTCCTGTTGTTGGACATGATTCTTTCTGGAGTCCCGTGCTGCCACAAGGTCTACCTTTCAAGGCCCAGAAGGGTATTGTGGGCAGTGGCCTGAGGCATGGGGTAGGTCTCAAGCCATCCAGTGCTTGCTTCAACCGCTGTCAGAGCATGGCACTTACCCTGGTGAGTTCGAGGGAGAGTGATGTAATCAATCTGCCAGGACTCTCCATACTTGTACTTTGACCACCTTCCACCGTACCGCAAAGTTTTTAACCTTTTGGCCTGTTTAATTGAAGCACAAATCTTACAATCATGAGTAACCTGGGTAATTGCATCCATGGTTAAATCCACCTCTTGGTCACGAGCCCATTGGTATGTAGCATCTCTTCCCTGGTGACCAGAAGAGTCATGGGCCCACCGAGCAAGGAACAATTCACCTTTGTGTTCCCAGTCTAGATCTATCTGGGACACTCTGGCTGCTTTGTCCACTTGGTGGTTATTTTTAAGTTCCTTGGCGGCTCTGCTTTTTGGAACATGTGCATCTACATGCCGTACCTTGACCACCAGCCTTTCCAGGTGGGCAGCAATATCTTGCCACAGAGTGGCAGCCCAAATAGACTTACCTTTATACTGCCAGTTATCTTTCTGCCACCTCTTCAGCCATCCTCACCATTTGCCACCATCCAGGAGTCTGTATATAGGTACAGTCTTGGCCATTTCTCTCAGCAATGTCCATGGCCAGCTGGATGGCTTTGACCTCCACAAATTGGCTCAATGCACCTTCTCCTTCCACTGCTTCTGCAACTCGGTGTATAGGACTCCATATGGCAGCTTTCCACTTCTGTTGGTTTCCTATGAGACGGCAGGATCTGTTGGTGAGGAGAGCATATTGCTTTTTCTGGTGTGAGAGGTCTTTATACGGGAGTGCTTCATCAGTACGAGTAACAAGTAAATCTTCACCTGCAGGCCAATTCCTGATGGCTTCCATGATTCCTGGGTAACCAGAGTTGCCTACTCTGGCTCTCTGTACAATCAGGGCGGTCCCCTTACTCCAGGTAGCATGTGTGGCATGGTAGTTAGATGCTACCTTACCTTTGAACATCCATCCTAGGACTGGCAGTTGGGGGACTAGGAGGAGCTGTGCTTCAGTGCCAGTTATTTCTGAGGCAGCTCTGACTCCCTCATAGGCAGCCAGTATCTCCTGCTCCGTAGGAGTATAATTGGCTTCTGAGCCTCTATAGCCCCAACTCCAAAATCCTAGGGGACGACCACGAGTTCCTCCTGGTGCCTTCTGCCAAAGGCTCCAGGTAGGACGACAGTCCCCAGCTGCAGTGTGCAGAATGTTTTTAATCTCTGGTCCTGTTTGCAGAGGTCCCAGGGCCATAGCATGTGCTATTTCCCTTTTGATTAATTGTCTTCTGAGCCTCTATAGCCCCAACTCCAAAATCCTAGGGGACGACCACGAGTTCCTCCTGGTGCCTTCTGCCAAAGGCTCCAGGTAGGACGACAGTCCCCAGCTGCAGTGTGCAGAATGTTTTTAATCTCTGGTCCTGTTTGCAGAGGTCCCAGGGCCATAGCATGTGCTATTTCCCTTTTGATTACTGCAAAGGCCTGTTGCTGATCAGAGCCCCAGGTGAAATCGCTTTTCTTCCGGATGACATCACAGAGAGGTTTAACAATCTGGCTATACCTGGGAATGTGCATCCTCCAGAAGTCTAGGACTCCTGAGAAGGCTTGAGTCTCTTTCTTGTTGGTAGATGGACACATGGTTGTAATCTTCTTGACCACATCCATGGGGATGTGGCGGTGTTCATCTTGCCAATTGTCTTCTGAGCCTCTATAGCCCCAACTCCAAAATCCTAGGGGACGACCACGAGTTCCTCCTGGTGCCTTCTGCCAAAGGCTCCAGGTAGGACGACAGTCCCCAGCTGCAGTGTGCAGAATGTTTTTAATCTCTGGTCCTGTTTGCAGAGGTCCCAGGGCCATAGCATGTGCTATTTCCCTTTTGATTACTGCAAAGGCCTGTTGCTGATCAGAGCCCCAGGTGAAATCGCTTTTCTTCCGGATGACATCACAGAGAGGTTTAACAATCTGGCTATACCTGGGAATGTGCATCCTCCAGAAGTCTAGGACTCCTGAGAAGGCTTGAGTCTCTTTCTTGTTGGTAGATGGACACATGGTTGTAATCTTCTTGACCACATCCATGGGGATGTGGCGGTGTTCATCTTGCCATTTAACTCCCAAGAACTGGATCTCTTGGGCAGGTCCCTTGACCTTACTTCTCTTAATGGCAAAACCAGCATCCACCAAAATGCGGATTATTCTTCCTACCTTTCTCATAAACCCCCTCTGCTGTATCACTGCACATAATGATGTCATTGATATACTGAAGATGTTCAGCAGCTCCACCCTTCTCCAGCGTAGCCTGGATGAGTCTGTGGCAGATGGTAGGGCTGTGCTTCCACCCCTGGTGCAGTGGACTATGAAAAGGTGAGGGAGCCCTGCCAGTGACATCTTGGCTCTCCAACTTCTGAATCATCTTCTCTGTGGGGTGCAGGGAGTCTCGGTTGGTTCAATATTGCCAGTGATGAACTGTGATGGACGCAGTAGGTAACTTCTGGTCTTCCGCCTTAATTCAGCCAGCAACAAATGGGCTGTCTGCAAGTTTGGGCGAGATGGACAGCTCGGGTGCTATGGTGATGGAGAAGAAAGCGTTAGCAATGTCTATCGTGGCATACCACTTGGCTGCCTTGGACTCCAGTTCATAGTGGAGCTCCAACATATCAGGAACAGCAGCACTCATTGGTGGCGTCACTTCATCCAGGCCACGATAATCCACTGTCAACCTCCACAGCCCACTGGGCTTTTGCACAGGCCATATAGGACTATTGAAAGGTGAGCGAGCCCTGCCAGTGACATCTTGGCTCTCCAACTTCTGAATCATCTTCTCTGTGGGGTGCAGGGAGTCTCGGTTGGTTCAATATTGCCAGTGATGAACTGTGATGGACGCAGTAGGTAACTTCTGGTCTTCCACCTTAATTCCG
>NW_010398178.1:651-1255 GCF_000710305.1 Buceros rhinoceros silvestris | reverse complement strand
AGGCAGCAACAAATGGGCTGTCTGCAAGTTTGGGCGAGATGGACAGCTGGGCAATGCCATCGACTCCCACAGCTGCTATCCTGAAGGCTCGTTTATATCCTCTCGGATCCTTAAAGTACCCCTTCTGGAGGAAGTCTATACCTAAGAAGCATGGGGCATCTGGGCCAGTCACAATTGGGTGAGTTTCCCGGTTATGTCCAGTGAGGCGAATGGGTCTATCTGGATTGTGGTACCTCCTTCACAGGGATTGGTCCTCAGGCTGTAGCACTGTTCACTGGAAACTGGAGCAGCCATTCTTCTGTTGCAGTCGTCATGTTGGTGTGGTCTGCTCTGCAGCTCATCTGCTAGTACCCTTGGTAGGCAGTCACTCTTTTCGTGTCCTCATGATCTGTTGAGCAACACTGGTGGTCACATTGTGGCCTGTCCTGTCTGTTTCGTATTGCTCTGGGAGGACGATTTCTCTTAACAGCTGACATGGGTATGCACAGGAGAGGAACTGGTTTTCTGCTCTAATCTATTTAGAGATTCCAGTAGGTTCTCTGTCATTCTCTCCACTGCTGCAATGACGGCAGAGTGATGAGAAAGACTGTCCTCGTAGCGGTGC
>NW_010398178.1:0-344 GCF_000710305.1 Buceros rhinoceros silvestris | reverse complement strand
CTGCCCTTCACAGTGTCCAGAAGTCCCCTCCAGAGACTGTGCCTGTTTGCCTTTTTCCCAATTGCCCCATCAATGTCTCTTTCCCAGGCCAGGTTCCCAAGCTGTCTGGCTTCTCTACTGGTTAAATAGATGTTATCAGCTCCATTGTCCCAGCAGCGCAGCAACCAAATCATAAGTGACTCCCCATCATGTCTGCTAAACTCCTTTCTGATACTTCTTAAGTCTTTTCTGGACTGAGGTTGAGGATCTACCCCTTGGTCTGACAAGTTGTCCTGCGATGAAACTTCTTGGGGAGGTTTCACTGTTGGAGCCACTGAGGCAGGAGTCTTTTCTGAATGCTTCTG
>NW_010398177.1:2418-2733 GCF_000710305.1 Buceros rhinoceros silvestris | reverse complement strand
CGAGTCTTCTCGGTGCAGCCCCTTTTATGACCACATTCAAGGAGGCGTATTCTCCTTCCCAGAAGCTTGGGAGAACCACAGCTCTCTGGGAAGAAGAAAGCCAGACAACATGAGAGCATCCAGTTCCTCCATGTTGAACCCAGGACAAAGACCTAGAACTGAACAGAAAGCTGTAGGCAGCAAGTGTAATTTGCTCCCCTTGGGCACACATTAACGACAGGTTCTCAATATGTGAAGTTGTGTAGGACTTCTGCCTAGCTTAGGGCATAGATTTGACTTTCAGGGGAAACACTGAATTTGTGTAATTCGACATCT
>NW_010398177.1:2001-2279 GCF_000710305.1 Buceros rhinoceros silvestris | reverse complement strand
CAATAACAAAAGAAGCCGACGTAACCATTGCTTCTTTATGTTTATGTCCTTCAACATGGCCCCTACAGAAATGCGCCGCAGTCGTCAATGGTATTGGGGGATCACAGGGTACTCGTATCAGTTCTAACTTTATAACAGTCTTTGATGCAGAAGAAAATCTAACAAAAAGCCCATGTGCGACCCTCTGAGTTGGACACTTCCATCATATTATTGGGCAGAGATTGTCTTAGTCAGTGCGGTGTGAGAATGCAGTCTTTTTACTAGCGGCCGGCTGTGTA
>NW_010398177.1:980-1751 GCF_000710305.1 Buceros rhinoceros silvestris | reverse complement strand
CCATCAGAAAATGTCACAATTATAGAAGAATTGGTCATGGAACAGCTAAAATTAGGCCATATTAAGCCTTCACATAGCCCGTGGAACACACCAATCTTTACCATACAAAAGAAATCAGGGAAATGGAGGCAACTGCATGACCTCCGAGTGATAAACGATGTCATACAAAGCATGGGAGCATTAAAACCAGGCCTCCCGATGCCTACCATGCTTCCCCAAAATTGGCCTCTTCTTATTGTTGATCTGAAAGATTGCTTCTTCAGTGTCCCACTACACCCCATTGATTGGAAGAGTTTGCATTCTCTATACCTACTGTTAATCACGCAGCATGTCTATCACTATATGGATGATATAGTGATATGTGCGAAAAATTTAAATTCTGATCAAATAATTCAAGAATTATTACCACAATTAGAATCCTGGTGTCTAAAAATCGCCCCCCAAAAAATTCAAAAAACATGACCCTGGAAATATCTAGGTTTGCAGGTCATGGAAGCGCTGTTCGCTAAGGTTGAAGTCAGGACTCCAGTCAAGAATTATTACCACAATTAGAATCCTGGTGTCTAAAAATCGCCCCCCAAAAAATTCAAAAAACATGACCCTGGAAATATCTAGGTTTGCAGGTCATGGAAGCGCTGTTCGCTAAGGTTGAAGTCAGGACTCCAGAGTGACTATATGTCCAGCGATTGCTCCCACCCCAAAGGGGCCAGCCCCGAATCTTGGTGCTGCTTTTCATCTTCCCTTTGCAGCCTCTCAAACACACACAGAAAC
>NW_010398177.1:428-858 GCF_000710305.1 Buceros rhinoceros silvestris | reverse complement strand
CTTCCCTTTGCAGCCTCTCAAACCCTCCCAGAAACTTGGCGCTGACACTTTTGCTCTAGCTGCTAAGCTGCAACATACTCTTGATTTGTATGGTGCGCTATTTGCTAAGGTTGAATTCAGGACTCCAAAGTGACTATGTCCAGCGATTGCTCTCTGTTCTGGTTTGAGCTGAATCTTCCTTGTTTTGGGAAATGGACAAATAGGAAGTATTCCGTGCAGTACAATAATTCTGCATTGAATTGGTTAAGGGTGAACGTAATGTTACGTTGGGAGCCTTGAAAATCAGCAGGCCAGGGTGGTGTCGCTCTCTTGGACTCCGGTTGGCTTCACCGAGGAGCACTGCCACGGATCTGCTGGCTGACGACTCGGCCCGACTAGGCCCTACCAGGCCCAACTAGGCCAGACCTGTCGAACAACTAGGCCCGGAATC
>NW_010398177.1:0-352 GCF_000710305.1 Buceros rhinoceros silvestris | reverse complement strand
AGAGGTGGGTGACGACTCGGCCCGACTAGGCCCTACCAGGCCCAACTAGGCCAGACCTGTCGAACAACTAGGCCCGAAATCTGAGGGCCGACACCCCCAGAGGACCTGAGGATTACGGACTTTGAACTATTCCTGCCGTGATTCTCATCTGAAATCAGGTGAGACATTCAGACTCCCAGCCGTTTTGTACAGGGAGTTTTCTTGCAGTTTTTTTTTCCTTGCTGCTCCGGGGTTTCTCCCTCACCACGTCTCGTTGCAAGAAGAATTTTACTTTCTCTTTCTGCAGCTGCGGAGTCTTCACTCCTACCTCGCTGCTGGGTATCTGCCAAGAGCACTGACCTTGAACAAGACT
>NW_010398176.1:12494-14531 GCF_000710305.1 Buceros rhinoceros silvestris | reverse complement strand
TGGCTTTTACCTCGGCCAAACCGGTGACATGTACGCATGCTTTTCCTGAGTCATCTAATAAAGAATTGGGACAACAGAGCTGGTCCTCTTCCTGCGGGCTAATGATGTGTTATTGATTGTACCTCTTGTTCAAGTGCTACCTCTGCCAACAAAGTTGAGCTAAAATATAGATGCTCATGGCTTTTCCTTGACTTGGGAACTTACAGAGATATTCCATGGCAAAACAGTTCTTTTTTCTTTTTTTCAGGTATGCCTGTATGTAGCAGAGCCTTGTCTCATACTACATAGTGAAATGCATGATTTGGAAGATTAAAATTTTGATCCAAAGCACTTGGGAAATGACAGAGATCTCTTTTGATCACTGAATCACTTCAGAAACACTGTGCAGATCTCATGTTGTACTGTGCTAATTTGTTGGGGTTTGTACCCACATGATACTTCATTACTTACTGCAAATATGAAAAAAAAACAGCTAGAGCTCAATGTTTAGGATTTGAACTGTCTACCTGTTCTGTCTTAAAAAAAAACAAACAGGCAAATCTCCGTAAATTTTCCCTGCTACACAAATTCGCACTAAACTTCCAGCTCTTATGGGAACTTTTTTAGCTATTGCAAAACATCAGTTTCTCTTTCAGATAATGAGTCATATAAACATTTTCAACACCCTTATCTCCTCTGTCCCTCAGAGGAAGGAAATGAGTCTAGATGCAGGGCAGTAACTCCAAGGGATTTCAGTGTGGTGATAGCTCCCCAAAGCACACCCATCAGTGCAGAACTGAAACACAAACTATTGCATTATTATTATTCCAAAATAATCAGCAGGACCATTTTGAGGTCTCCTACAGCACTGAATTGGAACTTTCCTTGCCATCTATTCCTGTCAATCACTGTGGTAAAGCTTTGCCTGTAAGCAGAATGGATTCTGCTCGGCATGGAAGCTGAAAATTCAGCCACAAGGCAGTTAGTGTTAATATGTTACCAGAAGCGACACCAAGACAGTGAGAAGTTCTGACAAAGAAGAATAAACAAAATATGCTCATACATATACTTACAGTGGCTTAATAGACTGAGTAATGTGACTTCTACAAATTGGTCTGCCTTTAAAGGTTCAGCAATATCCACTGATGCTTTAAAGTAAAAAAACCTGAGCCCTTCTAAAAGCTTTGTTTCACAGCTTGCAGTCTGTACAGTCCTCCTTTACTCCATAATATACATAGTTCTTAAAATGAAATTACCAGGATAACGGATTGGATCTTTACCTTAAACAAAGTCGTAAGCAGATCTTCAGCCCTATTCCCTTGCTCCCGTGCTAAATGCACACCTGCCCACCTCAGCCTGCAGTGATTAGCAATTACTGAAACCCTGCAGCAGTCTGCATAGAATAAGCGAAAGAAAACTCTTCCCTACAAGAAAAGGGGCAGAACCCCCTTATTTTCTTTGGACATAGCATAGCTTCTCTTTTAGCTCAGGAGAAGACGAAGCAGTGGAAATCAGCTGCTACATCCCAGTCTACTCCTATAATTTGCTGTCACAGTACTGTGGTTGCTCCACTCCTCCCTTGCAGCAGGGCTAGCGGGTAGGGCTGGGGGGTATAGGGCTGGGGGGCAACGAGGCCATGGAGGTGGATAAGGCAGACTGTCCCACTGGGAGCTCTTCTGTAATTGCCTCCTAAATAAAGGATCCTGAAGTGACAAGGTCTCTGCTAACTGGATCAGACCTTGCCTCCTTCATTACACTGCAGTGATGTCTTCAAACTTCATGGATAGAGAACTGTCTCTCTTTCCATCAGTCTTGCTCTTTTGTTTTATTTTGCTCGCTCTTTCCCCCTTTCTCTTCTGCTTTCACTTCTTGATTTCTTTCTCGCTCTCATTTCCTTCCTTTCTTTTCTTATTTTTTTTTTAGCTCAGTGTGTGATACATTCACATGCCCCACTTTCACCAGAGAAGAAATCGCTGCTGTGTGTGCACAAAGAATTTTGATGGTGCTTCTAAGATGTTCAAGCGCACAGCAACATTTTGCAAACTGAAGTCTGTAACA
>NW_010398176.1:7435-12406 GCF_000710305.1 Buceros rhinoceros silvestris | reverse complement strand
TCCCTAGGAGGAGTTCAAAAAAGGATCTGGCTGCAAAATTTTGTGGAGATCCCTCCAGTTCATTCAGTTTTCTGGAAATTAGCTTGTAGTGGCTTATCTCACACAGGTGTGTAAGTTGCAGGTAAGTGGGAAAAAGTGAGAAGATTTCCAAACCTCCTCTTTTTTGACCCATGAGATGAATGCTCATCCACCTAAGGAAAATGCCCAGTTGAGCTTTTCTGCAAAACAAAAATAAGTAAAATTTTTTCTGGATCACATTTTGTACAATACACCAAACCTCTGTCTGAATAAAATTTTTATAGCTGAGTCATGAAACTTGAAAGGCAGAATCCCTAATGAAAATTATGACAGGACCATTATTCTGTTAATAATATAGTCATTTCAACCACTTAAAATAATACCGTAGTATAGAAAACACAGAAATGCCCTAGCAGACAGAAAGACTGTGTGAACACAAGTCAGTACAACCACACCATCAGACTCAATTGTTTACTGTAGGGTAAATTTTTGAAATGAATAAAGGGGATTCAGCCACGTGATGCTGTGGTATCTCTCAGGGGAGACCTCATCACTCTCTACAAGTACCTGAAAGGAGGCTGTAGTGAGGTGGGGGGTCAGTCTCTTCTTTCACGTAGCAAGTGATAGGACGAAAGGAAACCTCCTCAAGTTGTGCCAGGGGAGGTTTAGGTTGGACAGTAGGAAAAATTTCTTCCCTGAAAGGGTTGTCGTGCATTGGAACAGGCTGCCCAGGGAGGTGGTGGAGTCCCCATCCCTGGAAGTGTTTAAAAGACGTGTAGATGTGGTGCTGAGGGACATGGATTAGGGACCCTGGCAGTGCAGGGTGAATGGTTGGACTCGATGATCTTAAAGATCTCTGCCAACCAAGTGGTTCTGTGATTCTGTGATTAACGGGACCCCACACAGCTAAATCTCCCCATACAGCTACCCACATAGTTCTGATATGACAATTGAGCAATGGGATGCATGCTCTTTGCATTCGTTCATGCCTGCCTACCCTGTTAACTTTAAAACAGACGCCAAGTACCAACAGTACAACCAGGCTTATGTCAACAATAAACAAGTCTTGTACTACTGTACCCTATTGCTATTAGAAAATGTTAGCTAGAAACATTTCTATAGCTAACTAAGCAATGTTCTGGGCTGTAGCTCTAATCAATCCTATTCACCGTATGCGAGTTCAGTGCTGTGAATGGTGTTGATTACTCATGGTTTGAAAGGCTTCCAGACAATCGGATTATACAGTAGTTCATGCCCATTTATAATTATGTAACAGAGCAGTAAATAGAATTTTCATCACAAATCCAATAAATAATGTCCCTATTTTCTTTATTTTATGTAGCTAACCCTCCACCACCATTTCCACCTGAAATCTCCTATTCGATATTACCAGGGATGAAGTCAGCTCAGATTCCACGGACTTCAAAAGATATATTTAACTTTGATTTTACTTTTGTGTTATCTTCTGTGATTCACTGAGGATATTACACTTTCATAGAATAGCTAGAAATAATCCTGTATTTTAAAATGCCCCAATCCATTTCTTTTTAAACAAGCTTCATTAATGTTACTAGCTTCTATTTTAGCTTCATAACAGTGAGTAGGCTATAAAAAACTGCTATGTTAATACAGAAGTGCCATAAGCCTAGAAAGTAAAAGCAACATAGACATTCTTCAAGCATTCATTAAGGATGAAATAACTTTGTTTCCTTAATCACTAAATTGGGGGGGGAAAAAAAAAGGAAGTCAAGATACCAAAATGTCAAAATGTAACAGTAATCACCACCACCAGTAATCAAGGATAATCAGCAGCAGCTCAAATTCTGCTGAAAATAAGTAGAGGACTGTCTTCTAAGACTGCTTTGCTATCTATGCTAGGTGACTTGTGTCAAGTGAGAAAGTACCCAGGATAACAGGTTTAATTGTTTAAAATCATTTGGGAGGGGAATATTTTTCCTGAACTATGTGATAATGCTATTAGCTCCAGTAACTCAAGCCTCAGGGTTGAAGCAGTTAGAAAATGTCTGAACAGCAGACTCTCTGACCTCAAAAGAGTTGTAGACAAAGACAGACCTAGACAAGTCCAAAAAAATCAAGGATCAGAGAGTGGTGGAGAAGCTGCAAGCTTGTTCTGCTTGCATAACTTGAGGTCAATAGACAATATTTATTCATCACTGAGTAAAAATCTGAGTGATTTTGAGTAAGCTTAGCAGCAAGAGATTACTTGTCATTTAGTTATGCATCCAACTCTAAAGGATTATTTTAATACTGATATCAATACTACTTGGTTTGCACAGGCTGAGTGTTTGCCATGCTGTGACTGGAATTGGGAACTACGGAGGACATCTCACTCTCCTAACCCCAGCTCCACGGCTTGCTTCCGTCAAACAGAAATCATCGTTGTAAATCCTTTCTGTGATTGCAAGGTGAAGTATTGCTACGTGAGGTGTGAGGGGAGAGGAGGAGGACTTCTGAGTGTTACTTGGATCCAAAGTGACATCCATTCAGTCAGAATTACTCTACCGATAAATATTACCCCATATTTTCCATTAGTTTAAATGGCCTGAACATCGGAAACTGTTTATATAAGATACATGCTACTAAGCTACTGGTATCCAGTTATCGAACCTGGAGCGATGATACAAGGATCACGGGGTAGTGTGAGAGAGAGAGAAAATGTGAGCTTTCTACCCAGAGCAGAAAACACCAAAGCAATAGTCACTGCACACTGTAAAAAAAATAATCTCTGTACCCTCTAGATGATGGGTAAATAATAAATTAAAGAATCACAATGATGACTAGTGACACTATCAATAATAAAACAACCAACCTACAAACAAAAAAAAAATCAAAGCCAGGAAAAAATAATTAAAAAACAGGAAAGCAGAATATTTGTGAAATAAATATGTAATAAGTATACAGGTAGCAAAGGGAACCTATTGAGTGCTGAACACTAGTTGTTATATAAGTGTATATATATATGTGCGTGTGTGTATATATATATATATAAAGATTCAGGTAAGATTTTCTTTTTTAAGTTGGCTGATTTCTTGCTGGTGCAGCTTCCAGCTATAGATATGTCAATGCATTTTGCAGATACGTCCATGACAGGAGATATGTTGAAAAGAAATAAGCACTGTAAAAGTGCTTGAGGAATGTCAGTAGATCTGTGAATAGTACTGAATTACTATTTTTTAAAGAATCCACACATCACAGCCAACAACAATGAAAATGAAATGCCCATGCACTATTGAAATATATTAACAAGTATTTTGCTTTCCTGTCGTCACGATGTTCGAAGTAATTTTGTTTTAAAGTGCTGTGACTATTTATCAAAGACCTCCTCTGGTAATTTGCAGGGAAATCATCTATGTTTTGGGTTAGACCAAGCATTAATTTTTACATTCAAGTAAAGGTCAACTACATAGCCAGATGCAGCTCTAATGAAAACGTGTTCTGCTGAACAATGAAATAGTTCTTTCCACATTCCATGTCAAATGCCTCTTTAAATTAGCTATATTAAAACTGTACAAAAAAAGTGCTCACTAATCCTTCAACTGTCAGGTATGATAAGGAATTAGTGAGATATGAATTACAGGACTCGGACAGGAAAACAGCACCAAGAAAAAAAAATCATTTGAAAAGTCTGAATTATAACAAAGGTTGGGATTGCTTAAAAATAGCAAGGGTTAAACTGTTATGGATAGCATTTCATAGGTTTATATACCAGATTTACATGTATTTATAGGATTTATAGAATTTACACAATGTTTTTAGAAAAGAATAATAGAGTACTATGAACAATTTGGTCATTCACATTCAGTGAAGAATTGGGAGAAATTTGTGATTAGAATACCATAGTATTCACATTGTCCTAGAAGTAAGCAGAGAGTCTGCTCTAATTTTTAATTACCTTTAACGACCTCTTCATGGACTACTCTCACAAAATTAGTTTGATGCAACAGTAAGAACTGGGCCAAAATTACTTATGAATGTGATTCAAATTTAGTAACATTAGGACCTCATTTTCCAGCTCTTGATGAAAATACTCTGAGCATTGACAAATATTTAAAAGGTTATGGTCTATATCACGAAGTGCTACGTATTATTGATAAACATACATCTTATAATTTCCAAGTTCACATTGACTTTTAACAAAGTCACACTGAAGAATTTCCTGGAGAAAATAAAAATTGTGTTAAAATTTGAACCCTATGAGAGGCTATGAAAGCTCCCCACCACAGTACTTTTCTTTAGAAATAAAACCACCACCGTTGCTGTTAACACAGCCTGTCTCCCCGTTGTCCGTTATGCTTTCCTACAGATTATGGTTCAGCTCAGTTCGAAGGCTCGCCTGAAAGACAGTGATACAGATCCAAGCAGCCTTCACATCATTAGGGTCTGGAAGCCAAGCTGACTGAAAACTCTGCTTAGAGGCCTCCAACCAAGATCAAGATTTCAATTGTATTTGCATTTGTATAAAGCCAGAAGGGTTTTGCTGAAATTGTAGACTTTCCTAAGCCAGCATTTTTAATCTTCAGAGTCTAAAGATATCCACAGCTAGACAGAAAACAGAATTGGTTTTGCGTTTGGTTTTCTTCTGTAGAAGAACCAAAGGTTAGTGTTTCAAAAACTTTCCACTGACAGGATTTAAATAAACCCCCTAATAATCCAGAGAATGTTGAAATCTTTTAAATCCATAATGTTTCATTTTTCCTTTGTTGACATGTAGTGACAAAACAGAATTGATAAAAATGAGAAATTCAAAATAGCTAATTTCAGCATTTTTCAAGAGAAAATTGCTTTAGAAACACAGCTCCGTAAAACTTCCACCTTCCAGTAAACTAATGCTTCTGTTGACTTTTTGAGAACAGAAATTCTTATTATCCTAGGAAGAACAAAGGCAATACAAGCAACTAAAAAAAAAAAAAAAAAAAAGAAACCCATATGAAA
>NW_010398176.1:0-7351 GCF_000710305.1 Buceros rhinoceros silvestris | reverse complement strand
AAAAAAAAAAAAAAAAAATCAGGAGTTCTTTTGAAGGGACTACTTGTGATACTGAAACACTAGCGTTTTTCAGTGTAATTGTGAAGTTTATCTCAGTGGTAAAAATAAAGTTTGTATTCTTACACTGTAACTTCTTTTTTAAAGTAAAGATGACAAGGATAGAATTAATCTCACACAAGCTCAGGCAACAGCAGCGCAGATGCCTAAATCTGAGCTAGTCCTCCTGGGCCCCTGGCATAGATAGAAAGAAAGAGGCAGTGTCAGAGCATGATTTATCTGACCTATTTAAGATATGTATCTTAGGATGAAATGAGTCTCACCAGGAAGATGCCATTTTCCCTCACATACAAGGACCCAGAATGTGGTCCCAGCTCAGATGTAGACTGCTATGCTTGGGTCAGAAGACTCTTACCCAGTGGTATAGATCACACCAACAACAAGAAAAAAAAAAAAAAAGAAAAAAGAAAAAAGAAGGCGGCAGTATGACTGTCCTACCTGTAAAGCATGGATTAATACTGTCAGTTACAAAAAGAGAAAGGTATATGTCATCCACCCATGAATATGCCCGGTTTATGCAAGGCTGTTGCCTAAACATGGCAGCTGGAATGAAAAATTATTTTAGACAAGTTTGCCTCCTCTCTTTTTTTCTCTTTCCTGAAGGACAACATAAGATGTAGCTTTGCAATTTAATTAAATGTGACACGTGTTGCTATAAGCTACACACTTACAAGTACAGTATTTATGCCAAGTATGAGCAATCCTAGAGTAATTATGGTTTATATTTTACAGAGGGCATGTCACTAAGCAGACAAGTTTCATGAAAGGACTGAGAAAAAGAAATGCCAAAAAAAGAAAAGGAAATTATGGGCCAGAGGGTTTAAAGCTCCCAGCTGAATAAAGTGAAACTGGAAAGTCTCTTAATGACAGAGGAGCAGATATGACAATAATGGTAATAAAACCTAGAGGGTAGAGTTTAAGGTCAGACTGCCAAACCAGGCACTGTGCTCAGGCTGCTGAGAGGCAATTACTCCAAGACTTGCTAGGAAAAGTACTTTTTCCAAAGATCTGCTCCAGGGCCTTTGGGGTGTAATTCCCTTTCAATGACACAAGCTGGATATGAAAGGCAATTTCAGGAGGTGGATGCAGAGAGGTAATGTCTACCAGGGGGATGCCTGAACATGTTCGTAGGTAGGCTGGCAGGCTCTGTTTGAAAAATCATGCTACAGCTTTTGTGTTCTGTTGTATAACATTGCTGGCAAAAGCCATAAGAGAGATTGTGACAGTCAAGTAAATACATAAGGGTATTTTGGTAGTGGATAGAATTTTCAAAAACACTTACATGCAAACTACACTTTTTTTTTCTTCCACAGAATGGCTATTTAAAGTGGTTGATTTACTGCTCTATAAACTACTGTGATTACAATTGTACTGGCATTTGTCACTGTAAGATACTTCAGTATCAATAAAAACATTATAAAGTACTGTAAATCTCCTTCCCCTTCCTGTGTGAGATTCAGCTATGCAGGTAGCAACATTGTTACACTGAAATATTTGAGGAGGAGGCTATCTCTAATCACACTGAGTTACTAAAAATCACACAACCATCACGTGAAGGGGCTTAAAATAGTTGAATGTAGTCAAATGTGCTCAGGGTAGCTAAATCCTAGGCTTCTAAATAATTTAAGCATATCTGAGAATGCCTTCTTTTATTTTCACCCTTAGTACCTTGGTTGAGGAAGATGTCCTCTCAGGACACAGAATCACTTCCGCAGTCACACAGAAAGAAATCAAAGCAATACATAACACCCTGTAAAAAACCCCACCAGGCTAACTAAACTGCAGGAGAAGTTCGGTTGCCTTGAATAACTGCATTAAATCAACATGTGAGGGTACTCTACTCTCTACTCTCAAGTTCATGTTAGCGCCTGCACAACAGAGGGAGAGGTCCTGTGCATCATTAATGCAGCATCTGAGGATTATTACTGGGCTCAGCAGAGCCTTCCTCAGGCTGGAGACGATCTGCGCAACCTTGTGAGCAGCCTAGTTTCTGGTAACTCAAACTTCGTTCCTGATGCTGTGCTGGTACTGTTCCCATAGTGCTCTTGCTCCTTTGCACCACATAAAATCTACCTTCTGGTTACAGGGTATTTATTCTCCACAACTTCCTGGTGAGTTCCATAACCTCATAGAGTTGTCCCCTTTTTGTCTTTTGGACCATGCCGTTGAGTGGGTTTTTTTCAGCTTTACTTTTGGAGGACTCATCTTCTCCCTTCTCCTCCTGTTCTCATTTTCACTTCCTTACATTTTTTTCTCTGAGCTATCTCAGACATTCAGACATTTGGCTCTCAGTTCTCATCTTTGTGAATAGACTAAGATAGCTCTAGTTCAGATTTAAGATAGGGTGAAACATTCGATTTTGGATCCACCTCCAAAAGATATTACAGGAACGAAGTTCATTATTTTCCCTCTATCCATTGAATTGTCTGAGTAGTAAAATCAAGTGGACCACCATAGGTTATCTCAATCTATTGGCACTCTGCCATTTCTCCAAACCACTAAGGTAAATTTCTCCTTTCATTAGATTGAGGTTTAGATGAAGAAGCCTGATCTAAGTATTAACATTAATGCCTTGCTCTGAAAGTCAATGTGATAATCATTCCAGCCTGTTTCAGAAGCCACTGCTTTCACGACCTTCCTGGTGAGTCCAGCTTTCAAAATGTTGCCACTGAAGAGTGAGATTTCACTGGAATTTTAGGCCAACTACACTGAGACCAAAAAGAAACATATAAACATGGCAAACAGCTGTTTTTATCCATGTGTCTAAAATAATTCCTATCAAAAAAAAGTTGCACGATGACGTGATTAAAAATCTCTTTACCACAATCCCTCAGTTTTTAAGGAGCGTATCTGATTATAGAGCATAGATACTTATAATTTTCTATGAATTTCACCATAGCATCAGTTCCATGAAAAACTAGAATTGGACAAAGCATTCCATTTGTGTTTTTATAAGTGCCGAGACAATGACATTGGCATTTCTCTGTCTACTGGAAATGTATTTTTTGAGATATCTCAGGTTTGCATGTATTTTGCTTTACTTTTATTGGCATCATCTCACTGGGAGCTAATAAATCTTTCTGGAGTCAACAAATACATCTTAAAACTAATGTATTGCCAGTATATAATAGACATTCACATGAATTCCTAAATGTATGGCCTTGCTTAAGTGAACTACTTAGTTTCACCCTGTTTCTGCTGTCCTCAAAGCCCTCAAGGTGACCCACTCCTCCATACCAACTATTGCTTACAACTTTTGTGATCAGCACATTTCATTATTGACTCCTGATTTTGTGCCAAGTACTTTAATGAAAGTATTAAATAAGATTGTCCCAAAATTGATACTCAAGGGGATCCACTGACAGTCTCAGAATACCATTAGGCCTTATATTTTAATACTAATCATACTGTATTACTTACATTACAGCAGCAGTGCCAGAAGCAGATGTCCTGCAGCACTACGCACAAGCACACAGTGCGAGGAAGCCCGAGGAGCCAGCCACCTGAACCGACACGATAAACAGAGACAGGCTGGGAGCAGCGTGCTACTGTTTTGAGGGGCCAGAAGCTAGACGATGTTATGGCAGCTGCATATTATCTGATAATTTAACAATGTTAAAAGTTTTGATTTCTGCTATTTGCAGAGTAAGAGAGAGTGAAAAGAAGAAATCCTGCTATATCTTACTAAACTACAAGAATGACCATCTAAGGTTAGTAGAAAATTGAAATTTCTAAGCTGCTGTTAAGGAAATGGATAGTGATAGAGATACTTTGTTGCCCATTATAAAGCCTGAAGAAATATTCAGAATTTTTCCTTGATTTTCTTCACAAATAAGCATGCTGTCACAGAAGGCTTCTCTGGATCTGTTGAATGAGATTCCTAACCATTTAACAGAAACATTTTTCAACATTAGTTCCAGTAGTTCTGGGAAAAATTTTAACGTGCCATCTTTCACCAAAAAAAACCAATTTGATGACAAAAATCAGAATCAATGAAGAACTGTTTGCTTCTGGTTGTTGAACTATTTCAACTAGCAAATACTTAAGGAAAGCACCATTTATATTTTTCCTCTGTTTTCCTTTGATACTTTCTATAAATTGATGGTATATTTGAATTCATTTCTTTCAAAGTTGACAAATTTATTAACTCACTTTGTCAGGAACTTTGTCAGTATATCATCAATAACGGACGTTAACAAAACATTCCTGTTGTTAGCTGGAGTCCATAGTTTGCCCTCAACACAGAGTATAAAGCAACTCAAAGTAGTACATACATGTTTTTCTTGTGCTTGGAATCTGCATTTCCCCAGCATGGGCATGATGTCAAAACATAGTGACATTGTGCATGCATCCAAGAAAGCAAGGCTACAAGCAGTAGCATGGAACAATAAAAAGAATCTACATAAAATCTATTTTTTGTTTTCATTATATATTTTTTTAGAACAGATTTATTGCACCTCAGTGGACTGGTTAACTAACTAAATAAAAGCTCTCCAAAAGCTATTGAGAAACCATCCTGATTGTGGTTGCAAAGCAAAACTGACAGAAGTGCTGATACTACTTACGGCTTAGACAGAAATGTTCATATTCAGAGTGCTTGACAGACATTAAATTAATCCCACTGTATCTTAATTCTAATAGCCACAGGGATTCAGAACGTTCTGAGGCGTATCTGCTGCAAAAGTTAAGTGTCTGTAGCACCTTCCTACTGCAGGAAATACAGTTAAGCTCCCATTTGTTATTTTAGTGGGAATATTCTTCCGAGATTGTTTTCCTACATTTTAAAATGGGGCTCAAACATCCTAGCTGGTATCTTGTTAGCACAGCCTTATTAATCCCTCAGTTACATTTCTCATTTGAAAGTTTTATGCTGATTACCGCGATAGCCGAAAAGGGCAATCTCCATAGGAAATACCACGTTGTTTTCCTAAGCTTTCATACACAACCAAGAACATAACAGTGTTTACTTGTTCTTCTTTTGGGGCAAAAAGCCCCCAAACCAACCATAAAAACCATTAAAGCACAAACACCCTCTTCACCCCCATTTTTCAACTTCGAATTTTTGTTCCAGGACACGTTAACATTTCTTACCAACTGCTTTCTAACCAACTGTGCACTCCATCAGTTCATCACAGATCGGAGTACTAGGAGGAACAAATGGTTTTGGGTTTTACACCCTGCTTTCTTTTGTGGTCTGAGGAATATTCTGCAAATAACATCTTCTTCAGCCCCTGTTGGCTACATGAGGCAGATGAAGTACACGAGTCCGTGTGGATGTCAGGAAGGACTGTGAGGTGCTATCTTCCCAGAGCATCAGTAGGTCAAGCTTGTATTTGTGGCGTTTATTAATGTGGAGGGAAGGAAGGAAGGGAAGCATTGCAAGACTTCAGGAACTGAACGTAGTACTACCCTAGTCTTTCTCCCTGATTTTGATAAACTCTCAGAAGTGCTCTGATAATACAAGTTTCAGCTTGTATTTTGTATAGCTGTGAAAAAAAATGCTGTCTGTCTCACAGGAATGCGGTGAGGGTGCCTGCGTGAAAGGCTGTAAGAGTACGAACAGCTGCACAGGCAGCCCTCTGGATTTACTGCCTGTCTTTATTATAGCTGGCCAAACCAAACTCCCAAGGATTACGTTCCCAATGAAGATGTGCTTTTGGTTTCACAAGCACTGTGCAGATTTTTAGTGGCCAAATTCAAAATTCTCCCTGAAGCATTTGCAAAATACTGACCAAAGGTGTGGATGTGCTCGACAAACAGAAAAGTTTTTTATCAAACTAGACAGTCAATCTTCATCTTGTACGCTCTATGAAAAAAGTTTTGTAGGAGAAAAGGTAAAATGTAAGTGAAAAGAATTTCATAATGGAAGCACAGCTGGGCAGAAAATTTTAGTCTGATGAACAAATGTACGTTCTTTTGCTTTACATCTCGTACACATAAAGCTGATGACTCTTGTGAAGTCCTTCTGAAGCATTTACCCTGCAGCAGCAGCAGCAGCATAATTACATCCAGGTCCCTCCAAAATGGATCATAAGAAAGAAGTTAGTACAAGGAACCTGATATATCTTTCTCTCTCTCTCTCTCTCTATATACATATAAAGCCATATATCTATCTATATAAAGCCATTTGGCACTTGTATTGTTTACATATGCCCAAACAGATTCTGTTTTCTACAGGTCAGGGCTCCATTAGCACCTTGCATTGTTATACTGTCCATACAATTGTTTCAGGTACCAATATCCAAGAAGACTTCAGGATGATGATGGCTTTCCAATTTTAAGCTAAGCCATCAAACGTTACCTTTGTAATATCTGCTAACAATGGCTATGGAAACTAATGTTTCGTTTCCATTTTAATTTGTATTCATGGGTGATTCGTGGGGTACAGACTTGGCACGCTGCTCAGATCATTGTGGCAGGGCCTAGTTTACAGGTTCTCTTTTTTTGGGCTTTTACTGGGTATGAGAAATGTCTTGCTCTGTACTCGGCTCAGTAGAGTGCAATTTCTTCTGCAAGCATCTCTTCAGGAATATAATGAAATCTTTGATTCTGTGCCAATTAACATTGCAGAAATAAAGGTTCTTGGCCATTATTTTCATGCTATCCGAATGCTTTAGGAATACCCTATTAGTTACCATTTGCTGAAAGGGGGGTGGGGATGATTGGTTTTTGGTTTAGGTTTGGTTTTTTTTTTTTCTTTGTTTTGCTTTCTGGCCTTCTATGCATCAAAGCCCGTAAGGGATCCTTTCCTGTTACCTCTTGCTGCTGACTCTGAAGCACATCTGGGCTTTAAGGCTGGTGGGAAGCCACAGAATAAAACTCTATACTTAGCAGTTTTATTCTACATCTCCTGATGTTGCTCTTGTTAAAAATATCACAGGCCTGGAAAAAAATACAATAAACAATTTTTATCATCATGGCTTTGATTGTCATGCTCCAGAAAAAAATCTGAAAAGCAGCTGGCTCCACTTTATGCCAGACACAGAGACTTGAGCTGAGTAGGTAGGTCCCATCCTCATTATCTCATGCAACGAGAAAGCTGAACACCATGGTGAATTAAATCCCCACTGTTCTCTTCTGGTGGCCTAAAATGAGCCCACTGGGTGTATATTTAGCACAGACAGAGATCAAAACAAGCATTCAGCAAGGATTTCACTCTTCTTCCAGGGTTCATTGCAGCATCACGGCTATTGTTTGCCAGTCTGTAAGGAGGTAATCCACTTCCAGGACAGTTCAATTCAACAGATTGTTTGCCAATAGCTTTGTCCTGGTGTAACATAACACCCGTTTGATT
>NW_010398175.1:0-594 GCF_000710305.1 Buceros rhinoceros silvestris | reverse complement strand
GGGCAGAGGGGCTGTTCGGGAGCATGTTGTCTGTGGATATCCCGCCATTCGCTTGCCACCTTCAGTAAAACTGCTCCCTTCGGTGTCAGGCTCTTCCAAAGGCACATTCTTGAAGATCAGAGCAGCTGGAATATGCTGACTCGATGGT
The DNA here is from genome assembly GCF_000710305.1 of Buceros rhinoceros silvestris. Classification (NCBI taxonomy): domain Eukaryota; kingdom Metazoa; phylum Chordata; class Aves; order Bucerotiformes; family Bucerotidae; genus Buceros; species Buceros rhinoceros. The sequence continues at coordinate 446 of NW_010398175.1, read as the reverse complement.
TTGCAGACAGTTGTGCGACCAGTCTTCTTCTTCCATGTCTGGGTTTAAGAACACCGCTGGGCTGACAGCATGAGTAGTTTCTAATTCTACATTGTCTCTTTGCAATAGCACCACTTGATATTTGAGCATCCGGCTCGGGGATAACCAATGTCCCGGTGTGGAGGCAGTCGTGTGATAAACTTTCTTCTTCCATGTCTGCATTTAAGGACATAGCTGGGTTGACAGCATTAGGAGTTTTGAATTCTACAGTGTCTCTTTGCAATAGCACCACTTGATATTTGAGCATCCCACTTGGGGATAACCAATGTCCCCCCTTTTGCTCTAATACTGCTGTCACCATGTGGGGAACAAACACCGTGATCCTCTGCCCCGTCGTTAGTTTTCGGGCTTCCTCCATCAGAAGGACTGTTGCAGCCACCGCTCGGGAACACCCTGGCCTCCTGGCC
>NW_010398174.1:15185-20736 GCF_000710305.1 Buceros rhinoceros silvestris | reverse complement strand
CTTGGAGTGACCTCCCTAAGTTCATCTAGAAGAGGGGAGAGCTGAGCAGCTGCTGGAGCGGCCGGGGCAAGGACTGCAGGACCTCCCCAGGGCAGCAAGCCCGGCCAAGCAGGACCATCAGCTGGTTGTGCCCTGTTCTGAATCCTAAACTGAAGCAGCTTCTTTGCAGCCCCTGAAGCCACAGCAGAGGTCACACAGTGGCCTGCAGTTCCCACGTGCTGCCAAATGGCCCAGCCTGAAGGTGCTCCCAACCTGCTCCAGCTCCTCAAGTTCTCCACTGCTTGCTCCACAGCTTACCCAAGAACTTGGCTTCACAGGGTGGACAGCCTCCTCCCTGCCCACGGTGCAGACGCTGACCCACACAGTGGGAGATGCAACAAACGGTGCAGGAACTAGGAGCACTGGGGCCCAACCTCCATCCTGGACTGGATATTTTTAGTTTCTAGAAGACATTTGCTTTGGCAAAGGTTCTAAAATGGCTTTAGATCTAAGGCAGAGCCTTGCTGTAATATTTTCATCCAATTCTAGAGATCACACAATTAATGAACAGGTTTGAGCCAGGATGTTTTTCAATACCTTCTCCTTTTGATCCTTTTAAGTACTGCCAGCTCCTCATACACTTACACACCAAGCCTGGGTGTGCAGCTCGTTCTTCCTGCTCCAGACATGCCCCCTTGCCCACCTCAGATCAGCACTATTTCCCAGCAGCGGCAAAGAACCAGCAGCTGGAAGCAAAACTTCCTGCAGTCCAGGTGTGTTGGGAGAGTGTTGGATGGGACAGAGACCACGTCCTGCCCGCGTGGATCCTGGAGCCGGATGGCTTTCAAGGATCTTCGGGCTTAAAAACGAGCAAGGAGATGTTACCCCCCTGGTGCAGTTTACCTAGAAAGCAGCACATCCCTGCAAGGAAAGCCGGGACTCTCCGGCACAGAGGGGTTAAGTGCTCAGTGTGCACAGAGACTGCACAGCGCAACCAGGAAAGGTTGTTCTTTCCTTTTTCCAACAAATAAACTTAATGGAACACATCTCCCCGTCTAAGTCAGAACACAGGCAGTCAAACCAGGCTGTTTTAATGGAGAAGGCCAATACCTTAACTACAAAATATATTAAAACACAGAAATAAGTTACTCTAAGCAAAATAACTGTTCCCAGGTTCTACCTCTGTCTCAAATAAACACCAGACGTGTTCTTCGTGCAGCTCTGGCCCGCACAGAGATGTTTCTCACCTATGGCTGGACTAAAACCTTTGCCGTGACCTCCCCTTCCAGCCCAGCCACGACTGAACTCACTGCTGGTCCGTTACCTGCATGGAAACAGCGGGCAGGGCTGCTGCTCCCGGCGTTTTAGGAAGTGGCTGTTCCCACACGCATTATCCTGAACAGCATGTTGAAGTTGTTGCTTCTTATGGCATCCCGACAAGCGCTGATGACTTGTGTTTTAGGTTTGCCGACTGTAAAGACAAAAATACATGAAGAAAAGACAACACACTTCAGTTACTAAGAAAGCGGTAAAAATATTTATTTGATCCACTCTCAAAACCAAGGGGTTTCTTTCAAATATTTTTCAAGCACACAGTTAAATGCCACCTTTTTTCTACTACATAAATAAAAGCCTTTGTTTAAAGAATAATTGTCTGCAGCTCTGTCGCAGGAGAGCTTCAAGGACTTGTTGAAAGGGAAATGCTATAAATGGACAAACAAAGACCCTCCCCAAAGACCTACAGAATCAGTAAGTTGATATAGTGGGGGGTTTTATAAGCAGAATTAGAAATTAAAAACGGAAACACTACTTCAAAACTTTTAAGATTGTGTTCAACAAAACTAGCCATTTCTGCCCCAGCCAGAAAGCTGGAAACTGCTCTGACCGGTTCCTTCTGACTGTGATCCCAGGCGACAGCGGATGCTCACGGCTGACTGTCACAGGCTGTGACTGAACAATGAAAGATCCCTTCTCCTGTTTTCATTTCAGACCTGAAGCCTGAAGTCACTAACCCAGGTGGCCTCCAACCCACATCTTATCTGCCTCACTGGTGTCCCCATCCCCCCCAAACCCTCACACTTACCACGTAACCACCCAGCCCTCTGGATCGCCTGATTCACAGCTTTCAGGTTATTCAACAGCTCTGTGTGATTGTTGCAACGGATTTTGTGCTGATTTATTAAATCCCTGTTAAGATCGTACAGCTCGATGTACCGTGCCTTCATGTTTTTCCTGGGGGAACAATCGGGCCAGTTATTTGCATCTCTGGGGACAAGAAAGTCATTCCTGGTTTGTCAGTAAAAAGGTGCAGCGATACGTGGTGGCAATGGCTACCTCGGTCACCCTCGTCTGCCAGTGACCAGGCAGACTCGTCAACACATGCTGGTTATACTCATCATTTTACTGGGGAAAAAGAAAAGGCGGGGGGAGTGTTTGTGTCTATTTTTGCAGTTACTTCATCCAGCAACCCAGAGGGGAGATGCCGCTTTCCCCAGTGAGAGGAAAACTGCTCTGCAGTAGCTTGGACCTCTTTGCTGCTCTGGACAGCCAGGACAGGACAGCAGCAGAACACAGCAAGTCAGAGCAAAAAAGGACTCACACCAGAAATTTCTCCCTTGGTGTCTCAAAAGCTCACGGACCACAGACAGCTTTTACTGCCTTCCTCCCTTCATGTGTCTTTTCTAATGTATCTCACCATCTCGAGGCTGATTCACCTCACCAGGTCTGTCCTCGGCCTCTACTCTCACCCTTTTGCCTTCACAAGACTGGTTTTCCACTTACAGAACAAGACAAGGCTGAAGGAGAGCTCGTGGTAGGACCAGCCAAGGTACCAACTCTACCAATTCTACACCTAAGAGTTTAACTAGGCAACTCTTATATCACACACGGTTTTTGCGCTCTTTTCTGCCTGAAAAGCGGAGACTGACTGTTCTAAACCCGAAGCACACGATGAAGCAGCAGTTGCTCACATGTCTCTCAGGAGTCGCGCGTCTTCCGCCTGAACCAGCGCACTGCGGATGAGGTTGGAGTGCTCAGCCATGTCAGCAGTGAGCTTCTGATTCACCGCATGGTGCTCGTCCACCTGACAAGGAACACAGTCGTCAGAAAGGCCCTGGCACTCTTGGGCATAGCACCTGTTCCAGCTGAACCCTGGCCCAGTGGAACAGGAAACGACATCCCAACTTAATCTACCAGTATGCCCAGATCCACTCTCCTTCCCCTGGATCCCCCGCTGCCAGGGCGGCGCCCTGTCCCTGTCCCCAGAACTGGGTGATCAGGCTGACACACACACCTTTCGCCCTGGCCCAGACCCACAGCTCAGTCCCCCAGACGTGTCCACCTCCCAGAACAACGTGTCTTCATTATTCTAAACAACCAACTGCTGGGGACCGAGGGCCTGTTCTACAGAACACGCTGGAAGCTGAGGGTGCTCCCACTGTCCTTTGCTCAGAACATGCAGCAAACCATCGCGGGCTGCCTTCCGCAGAGACGATAAAGCAGTTCACAGACCCTGTCACACAAACAGCTCCAGTGACGGCTGAGCTGCCTTTAGACTTTGGAGATGCCCGACACTCCTCACCTTGACCAACGCCTTCCGCAGCTCCTCAAAGTACGCAGGGAAATCTGCTTCCACTTGCAAATCTTCGATGGCCAGAAAGGAGGCCATCGACTGAATAATGTCACCAGCTAGATCGATGTCATCCGTGTTGACGGAAATCTGTTGGAAAGGACAGAAAGCACTTCAGAGCACTTCCACGCCAGAAAACCTCGAGCACGGGCAGTTACCCGGGCCCAAAGCAGAGCACTCTCTCCAGAGGCAGAACTGCTGCCTGAGCGAGCTCTGTGGCTTTCAGTGGGGGAGGAGACACTGGTTCCAAAGGGGTTTTTACTGAGGCCTGGGGCAAAGAGGCACCTGAGCATACAGGACCAGTGCAAACGCTACAGGCGGCCTTTGTGCCTCAGACTATGGTTTCCTGAAACCACCTTGCAGAGGAACAGACACCTTCCTACACATCTGTAGGCAAGCAGTTTTCTTCATTAACAGGCCCTGGAATTGTACCCATAACAGTAAACAGACCCCAACGTTTCCAAAAACATCCCTAGAACGTGAATACTTCTTCTGACTCTTCAGTCATCCCTCATTTTCACCGCCTCATATTGGCACCACCCTGAAGTTTCACCGGAGTACAATTAAATGGGTGTTCCCCTTGCCCACGGAGGTACTCACCTCTCCACCGGGCTTAATTTTGATCCAGAGCTGACCTGCATTACGAAGGGAAGTGAAGCAAACCTGAAAGGGAGCGCTTTGAAACTCCACATCCTCTGGCAGCAAGAAGCTCTGATTCAGCCACATAACAACCTTGCAAAAATAAAATTAAGAGCATCAGCTACGTGGGAAGCCTGGAGAACTATGCAACGGCCCTGCACGTGACGTGCACCAGGGCACCTTGCTCAGCGTACTCTGGAAATTTTGATTACTATATTTCATCCCTAAACACATGTCAGGAACTTGTTAGAACAAGGACAATTGAATCCTTGCTCCAAGCTGAGTATTCCTATGAAAATCAAATCCAACCACCAGAGACCCCAGCCCAAGGTCTGAACACGAGCCCAGGCCTGCAGACCAGACCAAGGCTGGATTCTACTACAAAAAGCTAAAGGAAAGTTTCGTTTCACCTTGGTTTTTGCCTTGGCCATTTAACGCAGTGAAGGTCATGTAAATACGGGAGCGCTCGACAGTTATGAGGGCAATGACCAGCTCTAATTTCTGCCATCCCACTATTCAGGTCTTTCAGACCCAAAGCTACAGCACTGCTGCTCATCTGCTGTGGAACTGAGCCATTATCTGGGTACTGTGCTGCCCCTCTGTTCTCTGCTCATTTACACGATTCTGCACTCACCACGGGGCTGGCACCCCATCAGCCCACGTGGAGAACACAAGGTAACACCACAAACGCCTCACGATCTCAGGCCACCAGTCCCTGCAGGGAATGCCTCCAACGAGGCATCTTTTAAAGAAGGAAAACCAGCACCGAGTCCAGTCGTAATACACAGACTCCGCAGGCCAGCAGTGCAGTTCACCGCGTAGTTTTCCCTTTGCTCTCGGAAATCTCAAGCTAACTGCAAGCCCTCCCCCTGCAGGAGCTGCACGCGGCGCCAGGAAACAGGAGCAGAGCAGAACCTCACCCTTTGCGGCCTCTCATTCATGGTACAGTTAACAAAGCTCAGTGGTTCTGTGGCCGAGTCCGGGCTGCTCAGGGCATACATTGAAAAGCGGGGAAGCTGCCTGGTCAGCTCGAATACGTGGAACTGCGTGCTGGAAGCAACCCAAAGTGAAAACAGACAGTTATCGACATACCAGGAATTCATCTATCACAACGGTTCCTTTTCAACGGTTCTTTTTCAGCTTCCAGCTATGTAACTGGCATCTTACTGCGCCCCAGGAAAAAAAACCACCGGAACTTGGGAATTCCAGGCTTATCACATCACACTGTTGAATGATTCCTCCTGATTGCGCACGTTCTCCATAATCCTGCCCATTAAATACCTTCTCCAGGCTAACACCTTTACC
>NW_010398174.1:7654-15009 GCF_000710305.1 Buceros rhinoceros silvestris | reverse complement strand
GTTCAGCAGAGCCTTATTAAAAGCAACAACACAGACAAATAGAGAAGACAAGAGGGCAATTCAGTCCCCTACGCTCCTTCCGCAGCGGCTGGCCTCCCTGTTCAGGGAAAGGATGCTGCTTGCCAGGGCACCCCCAAGTTCTGGCAGCTCTCAGCAGTTCTCTGAGCAGGGAGACAGTTATTTTCAAGTGTAATTTTGAAGGCAGCCTGGATACAGCCTCTGCCTCTCTTGGTTCCCTCCAGAGACCTGCAGTAAGGAATCCCCTTGACACAAAGTGCTCACAGTTCCCCTAAAGCAGATTTGGAGCTCAGCAGGCCCCAAGCACTCCAGGGCATTTAGATCTTGTCTGGAGAAGAGCTCAGCTTCATGGGTGCACCAGTGTTCTTACAAAAGCAGTCCAGCTCTCCTTCCAGTAACACAGAGAAGGGGCACCGGGGAATTCAAGGTCCCCTTCCCATGGGCCAAGCACGGAGGCACATCATTGCCGTTTCTTGGTCACACAGTCAGCTCTGGAGACCGGGGAAGATCAGGACACAGAACTCACCTGCTCCTGTAACCCACAAAGGCTTTGATGTGCAAATCCACAGGAACATCTTTGGGAGGAGTAAGAGGAACACGAACACAGCCCGAGAGGTTCTGGAGACTGGGGTGTACGACGTGGCTCTCTCCTTCAAATATGCCCTCCGCAAAGATCAGCACAGCTCGGATGATGGTGTCTTAGCAACGGGAAGAGAAAGCAGGTCTGAAATTAATAGCTGTCCTCTGGCAACAAACCACTGCTGTTTGCAGAATTAATCACAGTCTAATCTTTACACCCTCCTCTGAATTGTTAGAAGTATCCCAGATGCGCAGCACTACCACATCTGGACCCGACGTGTCCTCCGCACGCCTGGTGCTTGGTGGATTTGCTGTCTTGGGGTAGCTACCGTTTTGTATTTACAGCCAGCCGAGGCCAGTCGCACTCCTGCAACACCCTCACTAACACGGCTGTAGGCTGGCCCTTAGTGTCAGCACAGGGAGTGCTGCAGGGATCACCAAGACTCGTTTCATCCAAGTTAAACATTAACTGGAAGAGAACATGTAACAAGAAACAAATCCCATCAAACTCCTCTCCCCCGAGACCCATCAAAGCAACACCGCTTGATTCAAAACTCTGTGAAAGGAAAGCAACCATAAAGGGGGAATTACCAACAGCAAAGGGGAGACAGGCAAAGCATCAGCTAAATATAGCTGAATGTTTGCATGAATTTACATGAAATGCTTGTCAGTGGCTGCAGGTTACCACTCACCATTCGTGGTGGAAATGCTCAGCTCCACATGGGCAGACTGGCTGTCAGAGCCCAGATTAACAGAGAGGGCTGTCTGGAGCTGGGTGTTTGCTGGAATCACACCTCTCTGCCCATCAACTGCCTTCTGCTGAGCGTTTGCTTCAGCCTGTTGGAAAACACACAACCTTCAGCACGAGAATTTCAAGATTTTCATTCGAGCATCCTAGAAAACGTACGCACAAGTCAGCTCTCCTGTGCTGCGGGAGAAGGCTGAACTACAGCAGCTCCCAGACCCTGCACGTAGCTATGAAGAGCGACTGGATTAGGCACAGAGCTGTGGACACTTGTGCTACATTTGTTCAAGTGCTTTACTGTCGATGGAGCTCAGCTCTGTACCCGGACCTTTATTCAGAAAAGCACTTCACATTATTCAGTTTTAAGCACATGCTTATATAATTCCATGCTTTTGCTATGGTGGGCAGCTACTGTTCAAACGTGTTTGCTCTTTCCTCAGACTACTTTTGCAAGCTCTTTACTTTTGCACCTTCACCATCAAGCCACAAGTGCACGTCCTACACCCTGGCAGTGCTCTGAGCCCTGATCCTCTCACCCAATCCTCTCTGACCCCCAAGCTGGCTTATGCATTGAAAATTACAATTTGCAGTCATAAGTCAAAGCACAGGGCCGAAGAGAACCCAGCTCCGAACACAACTGCTCTGGCAAACCAAAGGGGGAAGGGAAATGTAACTTATTAAAATAGATAAAGCAAGCCCTCAACATGACAAGGAGAAGCTGGATACGGGAGCAGGAATCCCCAGGAGACAATACTGCTGCACCCTAACAGGTTACAGACTTGTCCGGCGTGTCCCACAACTGCTGCCCCCATTACTCTGCATTTACGGCAGGAGGAAGGTGTTTTTGAAGCAGTACCTTTGCATTCTCCTCATAATTTCTTAATTCCAGCAGCAGATTTTGTTTCTTTTGACTAAGTTCTCGGATCAGATCCTGCTCAGCGCTTGTATCCATGAGGTTTCCCTTCATCTCCTCCCCTCTTTCCAGCAGCAGATTTTGTTTCTTTTGACTAAATTCTCGGATCAGATCCTGCTCAGTGCTTGTATCCGTGAGGTTTCCCTTCATCTCCTCCCCTCCTGGAAGATAGCCTCGGACTGTACAGAAACAAACCAGCCAGTTTCAGCAAAGCCTCCCCAAAACTTCAGCGTCTCTAGCAAGACCGCCTTGTACCACCTCAGCGGCAGACATGAGCAATGGCCTTTCAGATGAAAACCTGGGGACTGATTAACACCCACAGAGGCTCTGACTTTCCTGGTGATCAGGACAAGAGAGCTACACATTTTAAAAAAGGAACAAACGTGAATTTCCAGCCTCCCTCTAAGCTGTCTTCACCTGAGTGGACAAGTGCAGCACCCAGCCCTTTTGCAAGAGGATTCCCACTGCAATCGCTCTTACAGGTACTCAGGCAAGTTTGCAATTACGCAAAGCTAATAAAATGCATACCTGATTTCTAGAGCTGGTCAGAGGAGCTGTTACTGTCTGGAAGGGACTGTAAGTCACTGTTGATCAGTCAACAAACAAGATTTACCCACATTAGTTTTCCTCAAATGAAGGGATACTTCACTGCAAGGGGTAAGACCTGTTTCCCAGTCGCTGCCCGTGGAGACAGCAGAGCTGAACAGATGAGACAATTCTAAAATTCCATTTTCTCTAGGGCTGTGTGCTCTGATTGCAGCTGACAACAAAGCCAGGGACAAAAATCTTACACCTGTGAAGAACATGCGGCCTGTCCGTGTAACACCTGGAAAGGTTGCAGAGAACCTGAACAACATTCAGTGTCACGTTGTCCTCCAGTGAGAGGAGCCGCTTTCTTATTTCTGAGTGAATCATTTCTTTAAAATGGTAGAAAACACACTGAAGAACGCTCACGTGACAGGATGCTGTCCCCTTGTTGGTAACAAGGACTGCAGCAATTCCTTGTCTGGGTAATCTCAACAACCGGGCTACTAGCCATTGAGTAATGCTTAATCCATCAGAAAAGTAACGACCATTACCAGAAGTCCATGAGAAAAGGATGACCATGATCACGCAGCTCTGTCAGGTGACAAACTGTGTTCAATGGTCCCCTCCTGCAAGGCTGGGAAAAAAGTTTCTATGCCAAAGCCCAAGTACAGCGAGTCACCGCAGCCTGTGATTAAGGCAGACAGCAAAACAAGGACGGGCTCCTCTTCCAAATGGATTGTGCCAGACCAGCTTGTCTCAGGCTACTGACGCCAAACAGTCAGGTAATCACACCAGTGTCTTTCCTGGAGCCATCTCTGTAAATTCATGCTGACCTGATTTAAATAACCTGTGATCAAATTTGTTCTCACTCCCAGTAACCAGGGCTGACTACTTGAATGCACGGTGGGACGAACCCAGCAGTTCTCCAGGCTCAGGATAGCATTTTCCAGGGAACAAAGCACTGCTGACTTAAAATTTCTAATACAAAAACTGTTCCTCTTTAGAAGAAAACCAAAACACACTCACCCTTAGCTCTCTAAACCTTTACCCACTGTCAAGTGGTCTAAGAACTATCACATGCAGGAAAAAAGACTTCCTGTACCTTCACCCGTAATAAAGCTGCCTGAAGAACCTCAGTCTGTGCTGAATATAGTTAACCTGGCACTATTAGGATGGAACTTCTTCCATGAGGCAAACGAATTCTGATGGCTTCTTGGATCATAATGAAACACATGCTGACTATACTAAAAACCCTGTTTGCAGACAGTGTAACTCAAAATTCCCTTACCTTCACGTACACCAAAGGGAATGTGGCACTCAAAACCACCTCTGGAACCGAAACAACGTTTAGCTAATCTGAGATGATGGGATGTGCCTGATATTATTGTGTATGAAATTAATACCCTGAACAACGCTCTTACCTTCACCATCAACTGAGCAGCAGATTAACTGGGTGCTCCCGTCCATTCTGTAATCCCCCTCCACCACTCCTGCAACTGAGGAACTAAAGTTGTCCTTAAAGATGACCTCCCCAGTTCGGTCGCTGCGTGCATCGACCTGGAGCAAGAGAGTTCCAAGGCACAGCGTGAGCAGAAAAGCCAACTCCAAAATCCAAGCCACGCCATGCTCTGAGCTGGTAACTGAAAGAGAGCTCCACACCCAGAACTGCCAGCGAACTTGCAGATCTGACCAGAACAAGCCACCTGAAAAAAAACCACCTCCGGACAGAGCTAGAAGGAACTGCTCTTCAGAGACGCCTCCCTAACTAGAACCAAGAGGCAGGAAAGGAGGACACTGCGAGTGGCCCCTATCCAAGCCACGCCATGCTCTGAGCTGGTAACCGAAAGAGAGCTCCACAGCCAGAACTGCCAGCGAACTTGCAAATCTGACCAGAACAAGCCACCTGAAAAAAAACCACCTCCGGACAGAGCTAGAAGGAACTGCTCTTCAGAGACGCCTCCCTAACTAGAACCAAGAGGCAGGAAAGGACTGCACTGCGAGTGGCCCCCGGAAAGGCTAAGCACACATGAAAACAACAACAACAGGCCTAAACCAGAAATAATCTTCATGCAGTATTTACAGCTTCTCCCCTTAGCTGCAGTCCTGATGTGGTTATTTTTATAGACAAATACCACAAACTTTCATTATCTTTCAGTGGAGAAGAATGGCGAGGGAGGCCTGGTTCTGTCCAGTGACCTTTGCAAAGCGCAGGACCCAGCAGTGGCGCATCCGTTCGGTACGGGGGGAAAATGCCCCCCTTCTCAAACCGCAACATTTTTATAGACAAATACCACAAACTTTCATTATCTTTCAGTGGAGAAGAATGGCGAGGGAGGCCTGGTTCTGTCCAGTGACCTTTGCAAAGCGCAGGACCCAGCAGTGCTCTTTCTAGGAGCCAGAGACTGCTCCGGACCGACAAACAGGGTCAAGACTGCCAGTGGAAAAAACCAGAAAAGGGAATAAAGTAAGGAGAGGCTCTCTTTAACAGTGTTAGACACCTAATCCAACATCAGTTACAACATATCTGGGCTCCGGGCTGCCAGCTTGATATGAAGTTAATTAAATTCTCCCAGGCTAATGAAAGATGTGAAGAAATAAGCAGAGCTTTAAAAAAAAAAACCTGGCAAGCTGTGTCGAGGAGAGATTTGGCAGGTAGAACAGTCATTTCTGGCAAAGGGAAAAACCAAGCAACAGGCTTAAGAGACTAAGACTGAGCTGTACAGAATACGCCTTTACATAAAATTAAATACTGCTTCATTAATGCTGCCACAGCCAAGACCGACACTGCTCTACTGCTCTCCTCTTACATAACCACTCTGTCCTCTCTGCAGTTTGAGAACATTCAGGAAACATCGCCGGGGATTATTAGCATGTCCTCAGACACAGCTGAAAAGAAACACTCAGAAGCTCTGGGATGTGGCATATGATCTTTGCTACCATAGAAACACCTCACCACACCTCAGCAATCGACTCAGGGCTCAGCAGAGGAAGCCGCTTTTCTCTGATCTTGCACTTGGCACAGGATTCACCAGCCAAACGAGATTTACTGCACTCCGCATCCAACACTCTTTTGATTTTTGGGCCGTTCTCCTTCAGACAGTTTAACAGCTCCTCAATTCCCCCTGTATGAACTCACCTTCCCATTGGACCAGCCAGTGATCAACTCGCGCACGCCATCGGAGTTCAGGTCAAACGCGTGGATGCTCATTGCGTGGTTCTTAGACTGAGGGAAGAAACCGAAGGACAAGTTCAGCTTGGGTACATTTTCTAAATTGCACATGCCCAACACACACAGGACACTGGAGTATGAGGCTACAGAGGTTACAGAAAGGAATGCAAAAATGTCTCTGAACAGGAAGTTTGAGCATCACTATCACTAAGGTCATGCACATCTGAAATCGTGGCCCTTGCATTACAAATCCAGTCCTCTGCTCTCAAAGGACATTATCTTTACTCTAAACTCATTTTCATCCAAGCAGATGATTGGAACTCACAAATAAAGCATCAAAAGCCAAATTCTCTAGGAAAAAAACTAATCAGGGCTTCAACGTTGTCATGAGACTGCTGAGGAAAGCCATTAGCTCTCCCCACCACCTCCTAAGGAATCCTTTCCCGATTGCTAATAAATAGACTGTTCTAATCTGTGTTAAGAATATTAAAATGAGCATCAGGAAAGGATCTTGCCAAGATGATTTGCTGCAGCAGCAAATTGCTTTTGGTGTGAAAAATTAGCTTTGAACATAGACAATGCAAGATTAATCCAGTTGCTGAAAAACAGTTTATTGATTCAACAATACAGCCAGAGGCATTTCTGAACAGTGAACTCAAATTCCTCTGTTGTGTCTCTGTGGCTTAAACAACGCTGTGAAGCTGAGGCATCCCTTGTGGTACAGTGTATCAGTGGTGTTTAAGCCACCACCACCGTCTCAAAAGCACTGAAGGAACTGACACGGTATTAATTCTGCATGTGTCTATAAGAATAGGTAGATTTGGTAAGAACAAAATTACATTAAGTTCTATGCTCAGTAAAAAATGTCCAGTTTGCCCGAGGAGTCAGGAAAACATTAGAATGACCTGAGATTAGCTACCAGATTTCCTAGCAGCCTTCCAGCTTCCAGTGGTGAGACTCCTACACTGGACTCACCTTAATCCTCCAGTAGCGGGCTGTCTTGTCGTAAACACCGACCGTGCCGTTAGAAAGAGCATAGCCGAACCGACTGCCGTACATGGGGCTCAGCGCAGTGATGGTCTTGGGAGGGGAACGACGGAGAGAAGGTACAGGAGTGAAAACTTCTGCGTCATCCAGTAACAGAGAATCAAAGAGTCACAGAACCGTTTTGGTCGGAAAACACCTTTAAGCTCATCAAGTCCAATGGTTCCCCCAGCACCGCCAGGTCACAACTAAACTAATGTCCCCCAGCAGCACCTCCACACGGCTGGGAAACCCCTCCAGGGATGGGGACTCCACCACTGCCCTGGGCAGCCTGCGACACGCCGGCACAACCCCAGCGGGACAGAAACGGCTCCTCCGGGACAACCTCAACCTCCCCTGCAAAAAACTGCGGCCGGTTC
>NW_010398174.1:6803-7443 GCF_000710305.1 Buceros rhinoceros silvestris | reverse complement strand
CCATTGTGCTCCAGACCTGCCCCAGCTCCGCTGCCCTGCTCTGGACACGCTGCAGCCCCTCAGTGTCCTTCTGGCAGCAAGGGGACGGAACTGGACAGAGCATTCGAGGTGCAGCCTCACTAGAGCACAAGAACAGACTATACAATCTCTCTATCACATGAACTGCACAACAATGAAATAGTAAATATGTCTATTGTAGGAATCAGTAACTACTCAAACAGCCCTTTCTAAAAATCACTTTGAAATCTCCAGAGTCCTTGCAGAATTTCCTCACACAGGCATCACTGCCAGCATTAAGCTACGCTTCAAAGGCTGCTGAACTGCCCTCAAATTGTGTCCTTCGACCAAATGTTTCCCACCACAAGCAGCAACACAACTGCTCACAGGATTCCTGTGGCCATCCCTGCTAACACACAATCACTGAAAACACACTCCAAACACAACAGCCCGTAAGCTTTGAGGGCTGAGGATGCCAGAGTTCAGCTTTGCATGGGTTGGGAAAGCCCTACAGATTATTACTGACAAAAATTCTTTGCCCGCAATTGGTGAGATAAAAATTAACAACTCCCACAGCTGGACTCCTTTAGAACACAGAACACCAGGCTCAGTATTACCTGAATAAAGAACAGCTCTAGGGAAA
>NW_010398174.1:5691-6704 GCF_000710305.1 Buceros rhinoceros silvestris | reverse complement strand
AGAGTCGTAACTTGGCTTGTCCCTCACTCCTTTTAAGAGTTACCCGTCTCCTTACAGGTTTTTGCTGAACTAAGGCTCTCTGTGCTTGGAAATGCAGGTTTTTCCACACACCAAGAGTAGAGATTTTAATCAGGAGCAACAATGGCAATTGTCTGTCTGGTCTCCTGTACAACACAGCACGGGAGACTTCTTTTAACTAAGAAGTTGGTGAAGGATTTAATTTAACTCGGCTGACTGTGCTTCTCGATTTATTTACCATAAAACATTGTTTCCAAGCCCTTTATCCTTTCCTTTCACAATCTTCTCCAAAGCCTTTCGCAAGTATCAAAACCTCTTAACTGAGAACACCCGGTGCAGACAGAAGACCCCAGCAACAGTCCGAAACTCACAGCGGCAGCAATGCTCCCTTTGTACCTGATTGTCCACTGAGAAATCCAAGAGTCGTAACAGTCTATGGCTTCTGTTTCACCAGAGTCAGCGATTAAACAGAAAATGCAAACTGCTCAAGTCTTCAGAGCAAGCACATCTAAAGCCACTGTTCCCCAAACAGCAAAGTTTAGTGCAACTGGGTCCTTTCAAACTGGAACAGGAGGGTTGTAACAGGCCTCCTTAGACTCTGCAGGTGTGAATGCAAAACACTGGGGATCTGGAAATAAATTACACACTAGAGTGATGGACCTTTTGCTTCCCTTTAACTAGAAATCACAGCATGACTCTAGACTGGCTCCTGTACAGACAGCAGAACATCTCAGAGGCACAGTTCTAATTCCGGCTATAGTAACAGCTTCCCTTCCCAGAACACTGCCCGGATTTGCTTTTTATAGCTACTAAACCACTTAGGAAGAGTTAACTAGCATTTTATTTCCAACCTGGGTAGCGGAGAGACCACAGATCTTCAAGGTCAAAGGTCTGTTACTCTGAACTGGGCCCATAAGCATCACGACAAGGCTAAGAGAACTCCTAAATGCAATGATAAGGGAATTCTACTCCCATGCAAGCGACCCAAATTTAAC
>NW_010398174.1:4372-5594 GCF_000710305.1 Buceros rhinoceros silvestris | reverse complement strand
AGCAGGAATCTCCTCTCAGTACTTAACCTGAAAAGCAACTCCACACCTTTTATTTACCTCTCTGGTTAAGCTATACGCCTCACACTTTACTTCAGGCACTGCAGCCCTGTTTATACAGGGAGCCAGTGTGTAACTCCAGTTGCAGTATAACCCTCCAGTTTTGCCTGGGTAACCCACTTTTACCCCACCATGCACTGTCTGGATAGACGCAGGGGGAAGTTACCTCACCACAATAGTGTCAGCGTGTTTGAGGACAACTGCAGAAGAGGTTCTTTTGCTCAGAAGGCACCAAGAGCTTCAATCACAACCCAGCAACCTTAATATCTTTGGACAGGGCCCTGACTTTCGGTCAAGCAATAGCTACTTTTCTCAGTCTGGTGAAAGGTTTGTAAACAAACAAAGCAAAAACCCCCACACATAATGAACAACCTTATTAAACTCTACTTTTGGCAATTCTAGCAGAATAGATACTGTGCCAAGCAGTTAAGGAACTATTTAACCACACAACAAATGCAAACCAGAGAAGCTTTACAGTACAGAATACTTTCAGCTCCATCAGCAATTACAACAAGCATTAGCTAGAAGTAATTTACCTCTGTCTCTGACATTTCTGCCACAATCTCATCTTCCTTAAACACCCGGATGTCAAAATCTTCAGAACCAACGAGAAGCTAGAAAAGAAAAGAAAGTCCAGCTTAAAAATAGTTATTCAAGCTAAGGAAATAAAAAGGACATACTCCAGGACCCAGAGGGCAAATAAACATTCCAAGTCCAGCAATGAAGAGGTCTGAACAGCTGCATGAAGCTGCCAGTGGAAGTTGTCTCTGACAAGACAGGATTTCAGAAGCTTCTGGTTGATCAGGTATTAATTACACCTTTTCTAGTCAAGCTAAGCTGCCAGTGGAAGTTGTCTCTGACAAGACAGGATTTCAGAATTTTCTGGTTGATCAGGTATTAGTTACACCTTTTCTAGTCAAGTTATAGTGAAACATCTGGGGTAGGAATGAGAAAAGATAGTTTGGAACATCAGGGCTACACTCGTTTGGATAGTCAGCATTATAATTCATGACTGCAATCATACACCACAAAAACACAGTGTTGCCTATACTGGACTTGAACCACACCGGTTCAGAGAAACACCAACTTCCATTTAGTGGCCTGTGAGCAAACAGCTGGGGGAAAAAAAAAAATCATTGCTTAGCACTGAACATCCCATGTGAAA
>NW_010398174.1:0-4226 GCF_000710305.1 Buceros rhinoceros silvestris | reverse complement strand
TGAAAGAAGAAGAAAGAAAAAAAAAAAAAAAATCAAACCCAGTGAATTCATGTATCAAACCACCGCTGCTCCTCCACCCTAAACAGCGGCTCCAAAAGGGGCTTCAGCCAGATGTGAGTGATCTCACAAATGGGACATAGGCACTGAACTGGGTCTTCTGCATCCTCATTCCTCCTTGTTTCTTCCACCTTAGGTCTTCTCCTGTTTCCTAGTTGAGCACCTAGGAAGGTGCTCCACCACAAAAAGGAGCCCCGTAGAAAAGCGCTTTATGAAGTCACAGGCACATGGGTGCCCACAGTCACCCGTCAAACCAGAGACAAAACCTGGGAGCCCCTTTCCCCGCCAGAACCGTTAAGTCTTACTCCATCTTTACTTGGCAGAATGGACATAAATCCATATTGAAGACGTATTTTTTAAAAAATTTAAATAATTTTTTAAATTAAAGGGTTTTTTTCTTCCAAAGTAAAGATGCTTCAAGTTATGATAAACTCAATTACCCCAAGCTAATCTTACTGTAGTTACCAAATCATTTATAAAAAATAACATCTGTAAGAGGTGGAGATTTCCTGACAAGTCACAACTACCAGCAAAAAGTGACCAGCTAAACATACAGAATCCTGATACAATTACGAGTGATGCTGCATTTCCCAGAGGTGCCTCCGGGGTGTTTTTCTCATTTGGTTTGATTCACTTGTCCACCTCAGTGACTTTCCTCCCACTGGACTGAGATTTGAAAAGCAGGGAAAAGGGTTTTCCCCCTTGAGTCTTTGTCAAGATGGGAGTAAGTAACCTGCATCAATCTAAAGTCCTGAGGAAGACAGTGACTACAACACATCAGTTCTGTTAGCCACTAAATGGCAGAAGAAAGTTCATTCAGTTCTACAATCAGCCAATTTTAAACACAGACATGCTTTTACTGGGGCGGGAAGGATGGAAACGAAGCTGCACACCCATCCATCAGATAAGGCACAAAGCAATAAACAACAATTTAAAAAGATGTTTCTGTGCATTTTCAGATCTTCAATTTTAAACCAGAGACAGTTTCATGAAAGCCACACAAAAAGAAAGAATAACAAACCAGAATCTCCTAGATAATTAAGATTAAAAAGAACCCTGAAAAAAAACCTCCCAGCAAATGCATGCTGGGCTAACTGGCAGGGTGAGCTGGGTAATGCTTCCAACTGCTTAGCTTGAAGTAGCACCAGATGACACCAACTGCTGAGAATTAACCTCTCTCAAGCAGAAAAAACACCAGCAAAACAAACCCCACTTGAAGCACAAACGCAATGCGTTTACAGCGAGTGACACAGATTGGTTTCCTGGTTTCTGCCTCCCCTTTCCAGAGCCATCCCTCAGCACGTTACAAAAAATACACCCTGAGAGACACTGAGCAGAAACTGACTGGAAAAACTGATTGTTTTTTTCATCTCCCGAAGATCCCAGTCAAGCAACGGGTCTGTGTCAGTTCAGTATTTGTAAAAAACACGTGAAAGGTGGAGAGGTTGTTTGCAGTCACTATACAGATCACATAGACCAGGTGAACATTCCAAGTGAGGATTTTTGGGGAACTAAACAGAAAAGCTTAAGTAATTCTGAATAAAATTGAAAGACAGATGACAAAAGTAAGTACTTTTAGCACGGTGATTCAACACCGGATTTACCTGCATCTCATGTACACTAGGAAGCCAACACTTGTCTTCAAGATTCATATTTCGAAGCTGATCCTTCATTCAGGATGGAAGGACACCTACAGCACAGAATGCCACACGCATTCCCTCCCCCGTCCGCTGCGTGCAGCCTGCACCATCACAACGGCAGCTGCTCCCTGCTGTTTGTCTCACACCTTACCAGCGCGATGCCCGAGACCAGTTATCTTCATGTTGAATCAGGAAAGCAAGAATATTTCCCTTCCCTGTGTCACCACTCTGAGGAAACAGGTCATGAAGACAGATTTCCTGATAGGACCAACGTTAAGTAAAGCTCTTCCCAGTGCAGCTCCTTAAGAGCTCACTTTTACAGAGAAGGTGCTTGCGAGTTTGTCCTCTGAAGTTTAAGTATTTATAACCATTTTCAAGCAACACCACGAAAACAGATGCCGTGCAGCCGACGATCACAGGCATTTATCATATTTCTCCTGGTGCAGTCAGGAGAAATTGAGAAGTTCTCCGTTACAGACAGTGATCGATTCACCACAGTTCGGCAGTAATGCTGTAAGACTCCGGACGCCCCTGGTGTCACTCACCCTGAGCAGTGCCCGAGAGCAGCACTGCTCTCGCCATACACAGGCTGAGCTTTTGTGCCTGTCTCTGCCGGAAAAAAAACAGCCTCCACGCAGGGATCGCTGTAACTGCTGATCTAAGCCAGTCCTACCTGATAACCTGTGGGGTTTTATTAATTAGCATTTCACTACGAGACCACGAAACCAGCTGAATTCACATGCCAAGGGTTACAAACCTCATTTTTGCCATCACCATCAAAGTCACACAGTGCTAACGAACGAACGTTGTCTCCAGTGACCTGAAACAAGACAGACAGTCCTCAGCACTGATGACAGCTGTCAGAGCTGAACTAGTTCTATGACTCAACTCCAACAGAATGACTGACAGTCAACAGTCACACAACTGAATACACGACCAAAACACAGCTTAAGGTCTGAAATAAATTAACAAAGATCAACAGCAAAATTAATATTTATCACATAAAAAAAAATCCAGAGGAATTAGTGCCATTAAAAGAATCTTGTAATAATACCGCAAAGCATTACGCATAGCCTTACAGTCCAAAAACAGTCATTTCCTTCGTAATCAAACCCCTGCAGGGCACAGTTTCCACCGATAATAGCAAGGGGAGAGGAAATATCTCCCAGCTTTCCAAGAACTATTGCATTGGCTCCATCAGAAACCTGCGGAGAAAGAGGAAGGGCAGACAGTGAGACATCAGAGTGCACAAACCACGGGAGCATCTCGCACCGTCCCCGAGCTCTGAATGGCTGCACACTCTGTAAAGTTTTGCCTTGGGAGGCGACGTGTGACATGTCACAGAAGTTTGCCCTCGTGTGCGTACACAGGCATACACCACACCCAGATTGTTCTTTTGAAACATTCCAAAGGCAAAACATTCTGAATATTGTAACTTACTTTGCAAAGAACAGAAGCATAAATTGACAGTGTAAAAACTGTAATCTTCAGAATGGAAAACAAAATAGTGAAGATACCGGGAAAAGCAGACGGTTACATTAACTTGCCTCTCTGTAAAACAAATCCGAGTTGTTAAACACATCGTAAGCCAATAAATTTGTCTGTGTGCCAACCAGCAGACAGTCATAGCCCAGCTGAGGGTTCAGTGCTCCTGAAGCCAGACAAGTGATCCCCTGGTTAATGTTGAGGAGAGAAACGTCCGAGTCCTGGTTACTTTGCATCATCCGGTTTGTGCTTGTTCTCTGCCCTCGGGCATGGGGATTATGAATAAAAACCTGTAGAAACAAAGATACAAATATTATCACAAAGCACCTCAGTGTTTGTATACAAACACTAGACTACTGTTTGGATAATAACTGCGATGGGGAAGAAGGGTATTGGCTCAGCCAAAGTGAGTACAAAAGGCTGCTGGCAACACCGTTTCTTGACAGTTATTCTTTAGTTCTGAACTATACCAGAAAAGTGAGACGGCAGGAAAAACACTGCTGTGGACAGCGAAGCTGCTTCCTCTCTGAAAATGGCAACTGAGAAGTCTTCCGCGTAAGGCCGAAAAAGCAAACCAAAGGGAGCAGCCACAAACTAAACCAATTACACCCAGCTGCCGACAGCGTTACCAAAAACCCCAACGTTTAGGACGGTTTCCCTGGTACCTATCCGTAACCTCCCTCACGAACACGGTTACTCTGGCAAGGGGCCTGTGATGAGGAAGATGCTATTCTCGCTGATCAGCACGCAGCCACTGGAACTGCCTGGCTCAGAGGCTCCGCACAAGGCATGCTGCTCACGGCTGACCTGCCTGTCTCCTGGACAAGCCCTCGTTCTATGCTGGGAACCACCACAGCCGAGTCCTCCCAGCAGCCTAATCGCCTCTGCGGGTTTCTGCTTCAACCTATGTTTTGTCTATGAGTTGGGCTGTACTTAACCTTCTCTTGTCTGTATTTCAAACTCCGGCCGAGCGCACACAGTGTTTTCTGTTTAGCATCACTCAGAGAAACCTCAGCACCGTTCCCCGAGCAGCACCGCGCGTAG
>NW_010398173.1:0-1309 GCF_000710305.1 Buceros rhinoceros silvestris | reverse complement strand
TAAAGGCTGCTTGTGGAGTCATGAACCAAAACACACCAGAACCATTAACTATTTGCGTATCAGGCATGATTTTTGAACATGGAGCATTAAAGTGACTGATTGACATTAAGATTGGTTCCATAAAGTTGAGACGTTTTCCCATTTACCTGGTTGCACGCTTCCCAAGAGATCTAGTTCTTGAATAGGAATTGGACTAGTTACGTTCAAAGCTCTAACCACAATTGTTTGGATTCCAGATCCAATAGAAAATGGCCAGTCTGCATACTTACAGCTTTCCATAAAGTTGAGACATTTTCCCATTTACCTGGTTGTACACTTCCCAAAAGATCTAGTTCTTGAATAGGAATTGGACTAGTTACGTTCAAAGCTCTAACCACAATTGCTTGAATTTCAGATCCGATAGAAAATGGCCAATCTGCATACTTACAGCTTGATAGACGTCGAATGAGTTTTAATTTGACTGCAGCGAAATTGACATATCCCTTAAAATCTGATAGTTTTATGTCACTGTCTTGCCATAAAATAGGTGCACCAATCAAGCGTGTTCGGAATGGATCAGTAGCACTTTGCATGGATAAGCCAAATTGTGTTACGTGTGCTCTGTTGGCCCAAGTGATCCATACATTTTCCCTAGGAGGCAACGTCAAGATTGTTGCTACTGATGCAAAGAACAAAAATCCTGCTGTTATCTGTAACAGCCTCCCTGCTTCTTTCATTTGGCCCATTTTTGGTTTTGAATTTTCCAATTTTCATGAAATACTGTCCAACTACATGGCACATCAATGTCTTTCCCACATTCGATATTAGCAATGGTTACTGCTCCTCTATTTACTTCAATTAACCACTATCTGACTAAAATAATGATCACATCTAAAGCTGCTCTTTGCCCTGAGTCTTGAATTTGTCCCCACAAGAGTATTTCTGCTTCTCGAGGATATACAGTAGGACCTACTTGGTGCTCTATTGGTTTCTCAAACAACCATTCGTAAAATTCAACAATTTCTAATGCATTTATCCACCTCAGACATCTAGGACAACTCCAGTGTTCTTTACCGTCATCTATTCTAGTCACTCTCCAACCTTTGTAATAACACCAAGGACATTCAATTTCTATCCATGGTCGGCATTGATGACCGTGTTGAATGCACGCATTAAACAACAAATCTCTCTGACCCAAAGTTAACTCCGGTCGTCGAACCAAACTTAAAAAAGTATGAACATTATCTGGCAGTAACGTTAGCAGTTCTTCGTTACTGGGATGTAAGGCCTTAAACCACGGTCGTACAGCTCGACGCAGACGATGAATTTG
>NW_010398172.1:184875-189580 GCF_000710305.1 Buceros rhinoceros silvestris | reverse complement strand
ATATATATATATATTTCTTATTTCCTTTCTACACTCAGCAAATTGTTTTGCAGTTGCAACAAGAAACCGGAACATCATGTCTGATCATGATGGGTACAAGAGGACAGAGATATGACTGAATCCACGTTGGTTACTAGGGAGGCAAAGGAGTTCAGGTCAACTTCTGGAGAGACTGAGGGGTGTGGGAGTGGACTGAGAGACCCTTTTGTGTGTGTTTGTGCATGTGTGCGTGTGTGCGTGTGTGTGTGTGTGTGTGTGTGTGTGTGTTCAAGGGAGGTGGTCTGAGTACCAGCAGCTGGAGGCTGCAGCCTTGGAGGATCATGTGCCCAGGTACCAGCAACTGGGGAGACTGGGGTCTAGGAGCAGCTACTGGGAAGACAAATAGAATAGAATAACTACTTCAGTTGGAAGGAACCTACAACGATCATCTAGTCCAAGTGCCTGATGAACTCAGGGCTGAACAAAAGTTAAACCGTGTCTTTAAGGGCATTTGTCCAAATGCCTCTGAAACACGGGTAAGCATGAGGCATCAACCACCTCTCTAGGAAGCCTTTTTCAGTGGTTGACCACCCCCTCAGTAAAGAAATGCTTCCTATTATCAAGTCTGAATCTCCCCTGGAGCAGCTTTGAACCGTTCCCACATGTCCTATCACTTAGTACCAGGAGAACGGATCAGCACCTCCCTCTCCACTTTCCCTCCTCAGGAACCTGCAGAGAGTGATGAGGTCACCCCTCAAACTCCTTTCCAAACCAGACAAAACCCAAAATCCTCAGCCACTCTTCATAGGACACATGTTCCATGCCTGCACTTTCACCAGCTTTTTTTGTCCTTCTCTGGATACATTCAAGTACCTTCAAATCCTTCTTAAACTGTGTGGCCCAGAACTGCACATAGTTTTCAACGTGAGGCTGCACCAATGCTGAATAAATACAGCAGGACAATCAGTTCTTTTGACCAGCTGGTTCTGCTGTGTTTGATGCACCCCAGGATGTGGTTTCCCCTCACCACTGGCTCCTGCTGATCCTGTTGTCAACCAGCTCCCCAGATCCCTTTCTGCAGGGCTGCTCTCCAGTCACTCCTCTCCCAACTCATACTTGTGCCAGACATTACTCTGTTCCAGGTGCAGAATCTGGCACTTGGACTTGTAAATTTCCTCCAATTAATCACTGTCCAGTGCTCCAACCTATCTAGATCTCTCTGCAAGGCATCTTGTCCCTCAAGAGAGTGAACAGCACCTCTCAGTTTGTTATCATTAGCAAACTTGCTAATAGTGCATTCAATTCCTGAATCCAGATCGTTGGTAAATATACTGAAGAGGATGGGCCCTGGAACTGACCCCTGAGGAACACTGTTGGTGACTGGTCACTAGCCAGATGTAGCCCCATTCACTACAACCTTTGAGCTCTGCCTTTCAGCCACTTCTGCATCCAGTGCACCATCATCCAGCTTATCCCACAGTTGGACAACTTGTCCAGGAGGCTGCTGTGAGGGACAGTGTCAAAAGCCTTACTAAAATTCAGAAAAACTACATGTCTGAGTGCACCTGCTGCAGGGATCCACACTGTAGATATAGGCATACACATATATGTATGTATGTATACATGTGTATGCATATACATATTTAATGTGTTTATTCATAAATATATACATTTATATAGACATATATACAATCCCCACTATCAGCCGGATAAAGGAGTAGACTGAGGCATTTTTGTTTGCATTTGTGTGACCAGTGCGTTGTCTGTCCATGGTCTTTGCGGTTAACCGTGTGTGCTTATGTGTTGTATACCTGTGTCCTGTGTGCACGTGCCTGCTGGGAACCCGTGCTCAAACTCACTACTAAGTTGGTCTTGGGGGCATGGGGCTGCAGCATCCTTGTCTCTGTTGGGCTATTGGATTCATCAACCACATCTGCTGATAGAGTGGTAGTGTTCTGTGGCAACAGATAGACCCAGGCAGGTTCCCATGGAGATGTAGAGCTGATGACAGATGCTTTTGTATGCCTCCAAGGTCTCTGGGCTTTGGAGCCCACAAAGCTTGCAGTTCTTTCCCTTTAGCCCTTCCATCAGAAAACAGTAAATCATAAAATGACACAGGCAAAATTGTTCTCGCTGAGATTTCCTAATCTTGAGACAGCTCACATGGCTGTTTTTCTCCAGAATTCAAGAACAAGTTGTCATGACATTTGTCAAATCAAGAACTGAACCTGTAGGTTGTGTTTACACAAGCCCCTCTGAAGTATTCAGTATAAGGTCATTTCTGTTGCATCTGCAATTCTCAGAAATCTTCTCATATGCTTTTTTCTTTAAAGAGTCATAAAAGCTTACTTTTTGAAATAAACTAACAAACAGAAAAGAGGTATTTATTTCCCTTAATAATAACAAACTGCAAGATTTTTTAATAGCACAATTTAAAACCCTTATTTTCATTCTTAGCCAAAAGAATTTCACTCACAAGTCATGAAGCAGTATAAAAACCTCACAGAATGGAAAGGATGGAACAGCCTATGCAGAACTATTGTTGCCCTGTTTTGAACAGAGTCAGGGACTCAGCTAGAGTAAAAGCATTCAACTGCCCATGCCAGCTTTCATGCTTCCAGACAGAATGCAGGCACAAATCAAGGACAGCATGAATGAGGGACTATTCCCTCAAAGCATTAGGATCAGAGCCAGCCTGCTCTAAGAACAAGTTTAACCATATGGACATAAACCATGACGTGCTACCTATCTCACTGGCAAAGAACAGACCTTGGCTCCTTTTATTTCAAGCGTGCAGGTATTCACTTTCCAACAGACAAGGAGCAAGAGGCAATGTATGTTTGCAAAGAAAAGCACACTCACCTCCCACAAATTAAAAAGATCGGACTAAGGAAAAGATTGCCCATTGCTAATTAATCAGACAGTGACATTACTAATAAAATGCATACATACTACATCTACCTCTGTATGTATGAATAGCCTTCCCTCATCTCCCACCCACCCCAGTCCTTCAGATCAATGTTTTTCCTGAATTTCACCATCTCTGTTATGGCTAGTTGACAAAACCTCCTCAGGCCAAAACACTCTGCTCAGTGTCTCAAACAACAACAAATACAGTTGCAGTATTTGAGCACTAGCAATAGCTCTTCCAGCTCTACCTTGGTAATAAGATTTGAAGGCATGGCTGGGATCTTTATAAAAGAGAAACCAAGATGTCAGTTATTAGTATTCTGCAATATTAATACATTTCCTGTGCGTTTAGGATTAATGCATGGTACACAAAACTACTGGTTCCATCTCCACTTATAAAAACAAGCACGGATTAAAAGACACAAAGTTCCACTTTCCTCAGAATTTGCATGTTATGAACCTTACCTTTCTCATCTGTGAGGTGTTTAGCAGTCTGAATTCCTAGTATAGTACTAGATCAATCTATTATAAACATTTTTATAATGTCAAAGGTTCACATGAACCTCGGTAACTTTGGCTAGCAAATATCCTTAAGAACATCTCTACTGCAACAGATAGACACAGATGTAAATCAAATTGGAGTCCATGTCTTGAAGGGTTTAGACTCAAATTCTCTTCTAATCAAGAAAACTTTCAGCTGAAAGTGCCCAAATCTTCAAAATATCTCATCTCTGCTATTTCACCACCACTACTCCATAAGGCAGCAGCTGAGAATTACGTATCTGATTTTGTTCGATTAAGCATGACTTCTGAATCACTGAGAAGGAATCCATTTTCTGCTCAGCAGTCTGTGAGATTTATCAGTGAATGCATCATGTCCCAAAGCACACTGCTACTGGGCTATAAAATATTCCAATGTCTTATTAATAAGTTAATTGAATCCATTATAGTTTTCCTAGTATTCTTTCAGCTCACTGTCATTGATTGACAGAGATGAATTTGAAGATATTTAAGAGTTTCGCAAGCAGATGAACAGCTATAGCTGAATTATCACGAAAGAGGAATAGTTAATAAGGGAGTGTAATAATCTTTCATTAGAAAATTTTATGTAGCAACCACTGCAAACATAATCTTGTTCCCACCAACAGCAAAAGGATTTCTGTCTATAGATTCAATGCCATTTGGAGTTAAAAGTGACTGCATTTTTTCCCAGAAGTCAAGAAAATTGCAATGAATGAAATAAATATCAAAGTCCATCAAAGCCAGCTATAACTAAATCATGTGGCTGCTGAGTGACTCATACATTTAATTTCAAGGTAGATGATTTATAAACCAGGAATTTTGTTTTTCAGGGCTTGAGTAGTATCACAGACACATCAAAGCTTCCAAAACTTGTGTGGGGTTCAGTCCTACTCACCATCATCAGGATGCAGTCACATCAAAGGGTTATACTTTGTTACTGCCCTGTATGCACTCCCAAAAATGTGACAGAAGTTTCATCTGAATGCTCTGACAGCTCTCTTTTTGATTCAAAATAAAACCACCACTCTCTATCAGAGGGAGGGTATTTCTGTTCTTACAAGAGTTTTCCTCACCTTATCCTCATTTGGCCCAATGAATTTAGTTTCCAAAACTTTGGTCACTTTTTGAGACAGTTTCATTTAGAAATGAGGGGATCCACAAGAGGAATGTGGCACCAAGAACCTGCCAGATGCATCCAGGACAGCTCACTAACAGAAGATGGTGCATGTATGATACATAACTGCCCTTGAACATCTTGAAGATCCAGATGTCCTATAGATTCTCATGAGGCACT
>NW_010398172.1:156478-184791 GCF_000710305.1 Buceros rhinoceros silvestris | reverse complement strand
CGGCATTCAGTGGCCATCAGCCTAATGAAACATGTCAGTTTAGCTCAAACACAAACAACATACATCAATGTCATAATCTCTGTACAGGATTTAATGGTGGTTTATATCTGGTTTTATATTGCATTGGTCTGCCACCACTGACATCGCACACACAGGACACTGCTAACCTAAAACAGGAGATCTTCAGTTGCTCTTTCGAGCAGCATGAACTGAAGGCACCAACCTGATCCCACCTTATCCCTGACTTCTGCAACACCTGCAGGGATCCGCTATGAGTACGGTCCCGAGAGCGCTCAGCTATCATCTCACCATTAGTGAAAGGACAGTGTACCTCCAGGAAACAATCCTTGGGTTAAAGAGCAGCCAGCTCTGAGTCCAGGCAAGGTCAAAGGGGAAATGACTCAAAAAAGGAAACATTCTGAAAATGTGTAGAGATTATTGAGGTAAGAGGTAACAACTAGGCCAATATCTAGATCATGGTCTGAGGTTAAACTAAGTCAACAGCATGCGGAAAACTACTGGACATGATGAGAAATTGCCAGATGTGACAGAAAGCCATGTGCGAAGCTGACAAAATCACAGGCAGTGCCATGAGGAATGACAACATCTCACTGGTGGGTAAGGGAGAATTATGTGAAAGACAGCCAAACCCCACCAACACTGGAGGGGAGCACTGGGGACCTTAAGAGAGTGGAGCTGGCAAGGCCTGGGGAGCAACCTCAGCCACACCAGTCTATGCTGAGAAGACCACAGTAACAGTGTCAGAAATACCCCATTGTGGTATAGGTGTATCAAAACAGGGATGAGTGGAGAAAACGGATTGCGGTTTTGAGCTGCTTAATTGAGAAGAGGCCTGGAGGTATAAGGGCAGCAAAAAGGAGGGTCAGGAAACAATAAATATGATAATACGACATGCAAATCATGGAAGTACCTGTCTGGCAGCCCTACACTCAGTCGCCACGGTCTGAATCAGGGCAATAACCCATATACCCTGTTCTGACCACACCATGCTTGCCAAACATCTCTCTACCATCAGATGGATGGGTGGAAGCAGGGTGCTTCCACTGCTGTGTTGGTACACATTGGTTTTTAGCCTTTGCCTTACACTCACAATGCAGGGCATCATTTAATCTATTCCTCTGCCTCAGCATTTCTAAAACTCAGCTGTGCCTTTTGCCATCAAGAGGAGGGATAATCCCCAGTAGGTGCTAGGAGAAGATTAACACCATACCATTCCTCAAATATTGCAGAAAGGTTATTAGGGAGTGAGTGACATGAGAAGATCATTGTAGAGAGGGTCTCAAACCTCCAGTTCTGGCTAGAAGAGAGGCTGGGAAGAAAGAGGTGAGCTGTGCAGCAGGATGGTTTTAAGCTGCTCAAGGCATCCCTAGTGAGACTCCTTTTCCAAGGGTGTAGGGTGTGGCTTCACAGTTCACAGCTGGAAGAACGCTAGTTCAAAATGTACTGTGCGATATTTCAGCAAAAACAAAAGATTCCCCAAATACACACATAAGCCAGCACCCTGAAGTGGATTGGTTGTTTCAGCAATGCTGATTCTACCAGCTAAAACAAAGTGTCTTAGCTGCTTCTCCATATCTCCCAGCCTGTTTTCCAAACAGCGTAAAGGAGCAGCTAATGAAACAACTCTTCTGATACCCCAGTTTCCCCCAGCCTCTGTGTTAGAGTCTCTCTTAGTAAGGCAACAAGAATAATTCAGCTTGCATCCTAAACAAGTACTATCCTAGCCCACACTGAATCTTGCTGTAACATTGGATTAAGTCTACCTTTGTTTTGGTTTGTGTAAGGATAAGGGAGGGGTAATGCATTCACAGAGTAATCATATTCTGTGGAGAAGTATGGGTTTCCAGCAAAGTCCTCGAAGTTCAGCTGCAGTAAAGCAAAGGTTTATAAATTAAAACTGATGCTTAAAGGACAAGAAAGACTAATTTAACTCATGAGAGTTCCTTATTTTGTAAGCGTCTACAGAGGCTGGCAACCATCAAGTTACAGAATACAAAAAACCAAAACCAAAAACAAAAACAAAACTAAAAAACCAACCACACAAAAAGCAAAACAAACAAAAAAAAAACCCCTACCCTATTCCCATTATCTGGCTGTCCATTTTTTGTTTACAATATATTAAGCTGTAGTTCATTACTTTCAAATTATAAAAAGAAAGCTGCCAGACTCCTGCTGCGTAGCTAACGTATTTAGCAAAAAAATCTTACCATTCTGATCAGATACACCATAAATAACCTAAACAGCTAACTTGCTATTCAGTATGATTTGTTTGTCTTTTGGGGGTGATTCATCTGAAGTTATGTTATAAACTTAATCCATTAGAAATATTCCAAGATCCAGAATTGCTAGTTCTGTAAAATTGAGGAGTTGCTTCTCTATTTTCATAGGTAATTGTAGGTAGATTCCATAGAAATCAAGGGCTATAACTACAGAACAAGTGTCTGGAAACTCTGGACACACAGACACGAATTCTCTTGTCACTAGTTGGGTGTTTTTCTTGTCAAATGCTTAGAAAAGTCTTTCAGTACTAATCTAGTTCCTCTTCAAGAAACATCGATATTAAAAAAAAAAAAAAAAAAAAAAAAAAAAAAAAAAAAAAAAAAAAAGGGGAACAATTTGAGAATGACTAAATAGTACCTGATCCATCCAGGCAGATTTTCTCCTTTTTTCACAGTATTTTCCCTTCAATTTACTCTCACTTTGCCCCTGCCCCTGGGACTTTGCTTCTCCAACCTGAAAGGCTGGTCATCAAAACCAAGTTATGTTTGTGGAAACTGTAAGTGATTTATGCCCTTGCACATCAACAGCCCCACAGGTTTCTTGTAAGGCACAAAATTCTGAGAACTCCTCTGTCATGAGTGAACCTTATGAGGAAACTTGCATTCAGCACTTCCCTCAGAACAGTGAGTTAGATAAAAATACTTAATTTTAAAAAGAAACAACATAAAATTTAGCTTCCCATAAGGAACTCAAATTTAGTTAGAATTACGATAGAATTCTGTCTGTGGGAATATACGTCAGTGCATATTTTAAGGTGCATAACAGGGTATACCTCAAGGAAAAGCTTTTTTCTATTTAATTTGGGTGTGCATACCTTTTCCTGATGGTTGAAAGGAAGGATATAGGATTCTTTGTATTCTTTTCAAGGGTGAGGTTTCTTTGCTTTAGAGTTTGAATTCTTGATCCAACGTCCCAGTCCCTGAACTCTGTATTTCTCCACATTTGAAGCAGTTCACAATATTTCTACCGAGAACGTAAACAGAACTGACAGACACTATGTTGAGAAACGGCTCTAAGGACTGACAGTGCAGACTGCTTTCAGGAGCTGCCTCTGTGGCAGTAAATGAAACAAGCCCAAGGGAAACCCCAAGCCCTGTACCGTGGCAGCCCATTTTCTCATCATTAGCATGTTTTATTCACCTTGCAGTCCTCCAGCCAATGCCAGGCTCCCTGGATGAGGCCAACTAACCTTTGGGAAGAGGAGGGAGTTCATGTCCCAGTACAAGCTGAGTCTTGCCACTTGCTCTCCGTACTAGACAGTGGGACTGATCCAGTTTATCTGACGGACTTAGGTCCAGGTAGGGCCAGTGACATGACAGGCTGTAACTGATGCAGAGCTCAGCCAATTAGAATTTAAAGTCTCTTACAGGTAAATCACTGGAGGAAGTTAGAAGTCTCCAAGGGGCAATTCAAAGAACTTACATTAAATGCTTGAGGATAGACAACATGGGTATGGAGCCATCTCATCTAGATGAAGGGACGTTAGCTTTGATTGGACCAGAAATCTTGACCATGCAAGAACTATGGCAATAGCCATTTGAAATTAATTAAGAGGCATTTCTTTATCCATGGTCACGAAGTTACTGACAAGGAAATGCTTTCTGCTCACTGCCTACACACCCCAGAAGATTTATCAGAATGTGGATCATATCCCAAAGCACAGCACTAACAGTCTTTAAAATATCCTGATGTCTTATTAATAAGTTAATTGAATTCCACTGGAGCTCTCTCAGTATTAATGCATCTATGCTTGTCATTGACTGACAGAGATGAATATGGAGATATTTTAATAGCTTCTTACATGAACGGATGAACATCTGTATTTAAATTATCATAAAAGGAGAAAAATTGTTTGGGGAGAGCAACTCAAATTAAGAGGAAGTTGATATGGTAACCATTGCAAAAAAAAAAGTTTGTTTTTTCTTGATGTCAGAGGAAAAATGTGGGTTGACTTCAAGAGGACTGGAATTATTAACTGCAATTTATAGCAGCAATTAGCCTTAAAATAATCTTGCTAGGAGACTGTATCACTTCCTTGGCAGCTGAACATCTCAAAAAAGAGAAAGGACAGATGACTGGTAGAGAAATATACTACCTGGGTGACAGTAGGCTTTCTCCATCCTGCTGTTTTTATGGTGGGTTTGTAGCTGCTCATGGCAGTTGTAAGCAGCTAGCTGGATGTCCTCCACTACACAGACTGTCAGATATTCCTCTGGGACTTCAGATTTGAGTCCTTAATACTGTGACTGAGCCAAACCCAAGCTTTGATAGCTCCAGGAACGCAATGCAAAACAGAACAAAATCAAGATGGCATGACAGACAATCATAAAACTCCTTCTTAAGGTGGTGAGTGGTGGAATAAGGGGCCCAGAGTGAAGGCCCACAGCCAAAGCATGTGCCCCATGACAAATAATAAAAAATTATAATCCTTCCCTACAAGGATTGCACCATGAGAGCAAAAGAGCTTCCCAGAGTCAATTCCTCAGGTAACTGAGGAGAATAAATCAAGTTATCAATAACTTTATTGTCAAAGAGATCCAAGATATTTGAAAAACTTTTCACCTGCCTAAAGCATGTCTTCACAGTGTGACGCAGAAACTAGTTCAAGCTCCTGGGCCAGAAACAATACAGACATGAGAAAACAAGACATAGAAGGATTCACTTATCAGCAGATAATTTCTTACAGAGGTTTGCTAAAAGGGCACATAACTTTATGATGACCCTTGCCCCCACCTGACTTCCTCATATGCAAGAGTATAATGTGGGAACTAAAACATCTTCATAGAGATCTTGGATTCCATGCACAGAGGTAACAGCTCCCTGGAACTGAGCACTTCACTCAGTTTTTTCCTCCTCATTCTCCATGTCTCTCTACTGAGATAATGAACAAATTGTGAGCCCTCCAGTGGCCAAAATAATGTATTTCCAATTATGTATATTATTCTGGTCAACTCTTCAAATACTGCAGCTGCCCAACACTACTGGGCAGTGTAGCAAAAATTTCTATTGCATTTGCAGATTTTATAAGCAGCATCACCTAGGGCAGTGTTCCAGGGTAAGAAAAAGGGATCCTCGCTATAACACCAAAAGGACAGTAGAAAAGATCCTGGATGAAAGGCTCTGTCACAACAAAGTTTTTCCATGTTTTCCCACCAAACGCATTGATTATCCAGCATCCAAAACGTGCTCAGTGGCTCACAGGAGCCACTTGGAGAGTCTTTATTCAGAAGCATAACCACTGGAAGTGGACATTGGCAGAGAAGGACTTGAGGAGAAGAGGGACGATAACTTAACAGGCAAGCACTTATAGTCACCCTGTTGGCTTTAAAAGCCTGTTACTCTGTGTCTTTCTTCCTTCACAAATCCCCTTCCCCAGACTCACTGCTGACACTCATTCTCTGAGAGTGAGGGAGCATGAGAAAAAGGTTTGCTTGTGCCTTTTTTCCTCCTGTCCCTCAAAGCTCTGGCTTTCTGTGCCCTGTGAAAAATCACCATTATTCCAGAGACAGGAGGTACCAGGGACTGAGTGATAAAGATGAGGTTTCACAAGTTAGAAGTCATACTTCATTGCTGTAGGGGTGGCATTTTGGTCGGTGTGTTGCCGTGTAATTTGGAGAGGAAGGAGCTCCGCAATGAATGCCCCTATTAATCACAACACGTGGTGGGGGTCACAGACTCTGGTGAGGAAGCTGCAGGGTTTATTTACAGTTGCACCTCTGCCATGCACTCAAAAGAATTTAGGCATTGGTTCATTAGAATAAAAACACAGGCTAATTATTATTATTAACTTTACTTCTCAGGGTTAATAGCTGTAAGGTAAAGACAAGACTGCGGAGGCTACAGGTTAAAAGTCTGTCTTTTGATTCAGAGGTATTAACTTCCAATCCTTTTAAGGCTGTACTTTCATTAGAAATTCCACAGTCTAAACTCGTTCTTGTCGTCAGTGCAATTACAGAGTAATTCAGACTACTTTTCTGAAGGAAAAACCAATTATATCTGATTTGAAAATTCTGTGGGGTGTATTTTTTTTCTCTTTTTCTTTCTTGTAAGTGAAGACTCAAAAAAGAATAGGCGATATATCTAAAGACATAATACATTTTTGTAAAGCCTCATTACAAACGGAGCTAGCCATTTAATATGTCACCTTACACTTAGACATAATTAAAGCTGATGGTATCTGTAGCAGAGTATCTGTGGAGTTAGAGTCGTAACTCTGGGGTACAGTGGATGAGAACAGTGTCAAAGTTAGTGCTACCGTTTTTTGTATTAAGGAGTTTGCAAGTTAAAATGTTTCCATGGTCAAGGAAAAGAAAAGACAGAAGTCAGTGTTTGGGATTTCTGTGTCTCCAACAATGATTTACCACGCCAGGCAAAACCAGGGCCAGACTCTGACCGAGGCACTCTGTTATCCTGCCTTTCCATGAAAAGGGCCAGGGATGGCAGCTCCAAGCTGGCTCCAATGAGCTCCAAAGATGAAGTCTATCAAGCTCAGCAGGGCACTTGAATCACTCTGAGTAAGGAAACAAAATATGCAAACATTCATAAAGGCAGTTATTTTGTTGTCTCTTTTTTCTATATCCATGCTAGAGATGGGACCATACATCTGTTGTGGTAACAAGCATTTGTTTCCACTTAAGCTAAAGGCCCCTTCCAGCACTTGCACAATCCCATTCACACGAGTGTGAACACATCAGGCGTGTCTACACTGCAGACTAAGCCCAGGGCCCAGAGTTCCCACACCTGAGTGACTAGGTTCAGGAGCCCTAGACCACCCCACCAGATTTGTCAACGCTAGCCAAGACTGTGCTGGTGTAGATATGCCCTGAGTCACGAACCAGGACCGGTCACGCCAGATTGTGTGCAAAAGCAGACTGAAACACAGACAGTCTCAGGGAGCTCATAGTCCAAACAGAAGGCAGGGGAACAAATGGATCTAGATGTTCTCCACTGCTGTGAGGCACCCAAAGAAATAAAACTCAACAGAAGGTTTAGTAAAAGAGCATCATACAATATTACAGTTTCTAGATTTATCCTTCACTTAACAATCTTAATGGTCTTTGAGGATTTTCCAGCGTATCACGTTACCAGGTATAACAGAGACCGAAAATACCAGTATAATACTAACAGGATTTTGAATGTAATTTATTTCCATTCAACCACTCAAGCTACTCTGAACAATTTTGATTGAGCTCTCAAGGTGTTTCAGTAAAAGAGGGAGCACGGGGCAAGGAAATTCCACTCTTGTGAAGGACGGCACAAAATCTGGAAAGACAATTCTGATATACCTGGCGTTATATTTTGCGTCACTGGAAACATTTTGTCCAAATCAAAACATTTTGTCAGGATCAACACATTCCAATTTTTTCACCTTTTTAAACTACATCATAAAATACATTAAATGTATTTACAAATATATAATATAGCATATTATTAATTTAATATATTAGTATGTAAGGATATATAGTTAAATACGGAAGTCAAGAACTCAAAGTGATTCTTAAAAAAAAGACAGCAGATTTTGCTGAGTGAAAGGTGATATTTTGGCACTGTGGGAATTCTAAAAATTTTTTCCAAAATAATATTGCCTTGAAATCAACACTGTTATGAAGTATTTTCACTCTGATGAAACTGAATACACCGATAGAAAAATGGTTCAATCAGTTTCTCTTTCTAATTAGCTCTACTTTGTACCCCTATCCTCAGTGCTGCTCCTCATAAGCTTGAATTTCAAGGGAGATAATGGTAGTAAGTGGGAATTTGTGGTTTCCGTGGGGTCTTAAGACACACACACATCCAACCCAGCCGGCAGTCACACCACAGGCACAAGTAAAGCAACAGGTATCTGCCGTGACCAGAAGGTTTGCAAGGAAAGAGATTGATGAGAGAGATATACATGAAAGGGAAGAAGACTTTGCCACTTTCTCATTTGACTTGTCCCATGAAAGGTACTGGCTTACAAAGTTTGGGTTTATATTCACTTGCTCTATTGGCCATTATGGTTTGTTGTTTTGGGGTTGGTTTTTTTTTTTATTTTATTTTCCCTGAGCTGTTTTACTGTCAATACAATTTTTTACTGAAATTATACTACTACAAGACACGGTCTCAATGAGTGGTAATGAAAATTTGGCATCTGAGGACAGGCAGAAAGGCAGGGCTGTGTTGTACTTATTAAAGCACGAAACACTAGAGATTAAGAATGGTGTAATTTTAATTTGTAGAATGTTTAAATTACAAAATAAAACATCAGAATGTGGTGTTTCACTGCAATTTACAAGTCTTTTAAATCTGGTCACCAGCCATCCAAAATGCAAGCTATCCGCAGGCTCTGCAACCTTGTCCAGGTGCCTACAATAGGCAAGAGCTATAGTAGCCCACAGCGGAGACTGGAGGACAGCTTTGGTGTTTTGGCCAACGGCCCAAGCTGCAGTCCCATTACAGGAGAGGCTGGTGCGTTTGGACTGCCATAACTCACGTCAGCAAGTACTGGACAGGTGAGTTTTGAGATCCTGTCCTCTAACGCTACTACAGAAAAGAAGCAAAGAAGTGAGGGACTAGAGTCTTTGAAGGGGAACTTAAAAAACAAGCAACGAGCTAACTAACTGACTAACCAAGCCCCACCAGCCCCATATAACTGAAGGAAGAGATTCACAGATCTAGAGAGACTTCTGTTTGCCTTGAGCTAATCCTGGTAAGGTTTAGGTATCTCTGCTAGTTCAGTGACTCCTAAAGAAAAATTTCTGACAGCCCTGATCTTTGCAAACATAGTCATGTTTTCTAAGACATTATTTAGCTTGTCACTGCATTCCAACCAAATTTTACCAAGTGCAATTTTATTCTGTTGATCTAAATTTTGCAAGAATATACTTTCTGGCTTAGTTTTATGACCATTATTGCTGCTTCATTTCCAAAGTAATTGCACTTTAACAGTCTCACATTAATCCCAGAATTTCTGTACAGTGTTGTCAGAGTCCAATACTCTCTGATCAAGTTCTTTTAGATTTTCCATACATGGAGACGGTAAGGGATAATATCAATTCCACTAATGGAAAGATGGGATTTCTGACTTGTGATTAAAAATACATTGCATAACAGAATACAAATGTATGTTGCCCTTAGTAAAATGTATAGCCATTGCAATATACAGTTCAATCACAATAGCAGTGCGACTCCCATTGCTAGTCCTTATAATACGCTCACCGTAATGACACTGGCCACCCCCAGGTGCCAGGAATGAATACGTGGGTTGAAGCTAGCTCACGCCTGTTGCTCTCTTTGAAACTCTCTTGTTAGTTGTTTAGTTTTTATACTCTATGTTGGGCTGAGCCAAGTATTCACTCTCTCCATGCTGGTTTGGTTAACTCAGAGAGACATTCACACTCCTCTAATGAACTCAGGGAGAAATGTTTACACCAGCAGTTGATCCCCTCAGTTGCTGATAGCTGTTTATCTCAAGCAAGGCCACCCTCTGGTCTCCTCTTTGTGTTGAGATAAAATTCAGATTCTTTGCCACAACTGTGGTCAGTCACACTCTGCAGTATTCCCTGAGCTTCATGGGCACACTGCCCTCACCCAACTCCTCCGAACATTAGGGGTTTATTGATCAGTCACAAGTGTCAGCATAGATATTTTTAAAAGTACAACCCATTTTCGGGGAGCCAGTATGCAACAATGTACTGCATGCCCTGAAGACACTGAAAAGATTTTACCTTCATGAGTTGTGTTGCTGAACATCACCAAAAAAAAAAAAAAAAAAATCAAAGGAGGAAAGGGATTATGGAAGAACCTTTAATGTATTTAATATGGAATTATATTAAATCCAAACAGAATTATTTCATTATTACCAGCTTTTATTGGAATATTCTCTTGGTAACAGACTAATTCTAATGCAGCTGCATATTAGATTTCAGGCTAGAAAGAAAATGCAGATTTTCTTGCATATATATATTCACTAATAATTGCTACCTAGTGAAGAAAAGGGAAAAAGTGGATATAATTAAAATAGAACGTAATGAGTTTTGTAACTTCAGTGACTTTTGAAAGAATATGAAACATTTAATGTGCCTATAGGGATTGAATGAGAAATGATTTTGTGTTACGCTATCTCATAGCCCTTGAAGATTTAAGCCAAACAAGAACTGTCAATCATTTTCCACACAGTGCTCTGAAAGGTCAGCTGCAAGTACTGCGCTTTCCTCCTGACTTGCCTTGACACTTGAAGTAGGGAGCAGTACTGTTTAGAAAACCCGCAGTTTGCACTGCTACTTAAAGCAGAATTTTGGCTGGAGGAAGAGGGAGGGAAAGAAAGAGTGATTGGGACAATTGTCCTGAGTAGATTAGAATAAACATGTGTTCCTCTGTCTTGTACCTGCCCCACTTACTTCCAATGCTGTCTTTTGACATCTGATGATTTCTGCCTTTCCAGCTTCTCCTCATAATAACCTTAGAGTCCTGCTACACTTTTGTTTCACTCTACTAACTCCAAGCTTTATTCCTTATGTGATGTTTAAATGATTTTTGGGGGGTTTTTTTTTTGCTTTTTATCACAGTGTGATAAAAGCTATCCAGAAAGACAAAAGGGGATGAAATTCCAACAAGGTTTCTCCTGCCATTGCTATCTAGTGTCTTTTCCCAGCTATGATTAAGGGCAAGTAGATACTGGAGGCTTCAGCTGCTCCGCAAGGACACAGGGCTCTCACTGTGGCATATTCCACTGCAGGTGTGGTGAACATCACCGTCCAGAGGTACCTTGTATTTTGTAGCAGATTGCCACCAGTTTAAAGGTGGTTGCTGAATTATCCTCCAGAGGATACGCTCATCATCACAGCTCCAGAAAAAGATATGCATCCATGTGGTGTTGCAACCATGCAGAGTGACCTGCATGTGTGCAGGGCTTCAGTGAATCTGGAAGCATCTTTGCCATGTCTCAGCTGGTACACGTAATGCCAGTAGCTGACCCTCTGACTGAATGTTAGTGTAGGAAACCTCTGGTGTTGCTTTATTCTCAGTGAGAACAGTTTGACAGATCCTTGTGATTTTAGACAGAACTATTTGTATACAAAGGAAACACTAACTTTTTGAAAAAAACCCTGAAACTAATAGCATTTAATCAGGAACTTGCCTGAGTATACTGATATGTTTTTAAGTGAAAGAAAATAAATTTAATAAATTTCTGTTATCATATCTTCCCTCTCTTCCTCTAAAAAAGAAAATTCAGGAAAAAAAACCTCTTTAAAGGATCTGTTTAGATGCTTAGTCTCAGCACCTTCTCTGTGTTATACACAAAAGAACAAAAGAAAACCACCCAAGGCTCTTTCCCCTCACCCTACCAAACTCAGGGAAAAGGCAGACA
The DNA here is from genome assembly GCF_000710305.1 of Buceros rhinoceros silvestris. NCBI lineage: Eukaryota > Metazoa > Chordata > Aves > Bucerotiformes > Bucerotidae > Buceros > Buceros rhinoceros. Next base: position 173,141 of record NW_010398172.1, on the reverse strand, counting down.
GGTGCCTATTTACTCTGTTAGTACACATTGCAACATGACCAAATACAGGAGTGCTGCTGGCAAAATGGCATCTAGGCAAATTGCCCAACAGATGGTACAATCTATTAGTGAAGAAACTTTCTAAAGTATAACAAACTCCAGCAGGAAATACAGACCTTTTTATACTTTGAGGCAGGTGCTCTGCAAGGGAGGTGGAATCCTCTGAAATATCTGAGTCCAATTTTATTTCTCAAATGTACCTCAAATTATAAGAAATTCCAACCTCTTTGCTCCAGAGGTGCAAAGGGCTCTCCAAGATGTCGTGATCAAGGTTTTAGGCATATTGGAGGTGAAATAGATATAAGACAACACACCTGCAATCTAGATGATTAGAGAAAAGACTGCTAAGGATTTGTTGTTCTTCTGATTTTTGTTGTTTTCTTCAGAAGGGACAAATCTGCTACCCTTTCTTGTGGAGAAAGAAAGAAAAGACAATAGAAATTTAAGTTCTGGATGGGATTCTCAGCTGTAAACCCTGTTAGCCAGAGAAATGCCACTGAGATTAATGAAACTGTGTTGATTTCTGCCAGCTGAAAACTCTTTCCATTCAAAAATGAATTAAAAAAGAAAAAAAGAAAAGAAGAAAAAAATTGTGCTTATTCAGTATTGTTTTTCTTCTCATAGAAGTGTCTGGATTATACTTACAAGAGCCACAGAATGTCGGCCTCTAATTAGCTTCATTCATTTCATACAGTAACTAGAGATACAAAAAAATCTTAGGAGTCTCCTCCCTTTTTTCTCTCCCCCTAACCATTGTCTATAAGGCATAGCTGAGAGTTGAATTCATTGAACCAAAAAAAGCATCACTTCTTTGTGAAAATGAATATTTACACTGTAAAATGAGTGCAAGAATCTGCCAGCCCTGAGTACACTAGTGCTGTAGCCAGCCAAACCTAACAATTCACATACAAAAAGTACCCAACACAAAAAATACCACTCGAGTCACAATGTAATATCATAATACAAGCAATAGCAGTCTGGCACAAAGCGCTTTATTGCTGTTGGCAAAGAGTTCTTTAAGTATGTGAGCTTGTTCATCCAAATGAAAAACAAAAATGCAGTGCATGAGAAATCATAGTTGCTTCATTTCTTCTCTGGTTATATACTCAAAGTGAAAGATTGCTCTGATATTGATTCAAACAGTTTATCCTTAAATTTTTTCCTTAGGAAAGCAGTCATTACTCACCTCACTATTCTCACTGAAAGAAATTCTGTCCTGAGCAATATCCAAGGGGATAAAGGCAAAGTTTTAGAAATCTGTATACCCTAGCTTTGTTCCACTGACTTCAGTGCTGCCTCTTATGAGCTTGACCTATGATTTGTACGTGTTTAATTTAAAGTGTGATAAATATATATATAAATTGTGCAAACTCTGATTTTATATGTGTTTATATAATATGTATGTAATGAATATCTGCCAGCAAACTTGTATTAACCATCACAAATGGCCCTGACTCTCCTCTCACTGAAGTTTACAGCAGTTGCTCCACTGGGCTTGATGCTCATCTAAGGTACCTCATCTGAGAGCCATTAAAGTATCACCAGATGAAACTCTAACCCTTTGCTTTCAGTGAGCAAGAGCCCAATTTCCATCAGCAGAGGTGAGGACATGAAGGACAAAACCCCCAAATTGCTACACCTGGACTGAATGAAATATTCCCCCAGTTCCTTTGCCATCTTAGGCAATAAAGATATTTAGTCTCTTGTCTAGGTGCACCTGGATTTCTCTCAGGAGCAAGAAGTATTTGGTCCCAAGGGCAAATTCCAGCATCGGTTTATATACACATATGTATTCTGCTTTAACAGTCAGGGCAGTAGAAAGAGGCAGAAAAACATAACAATTTATCTTGGAATTTTGCTACCATTTGAATGTGAATATTTCCTTCTAAAATATCTGAACCTTATGTTGTACAGCTCAGCAAACACCACATTCTTAATCCAAAACCTGTAGAAATCTGTGGAAAAACTTCCGCTGAACTCAACAAGTTGTGAATCTGTCATTCTATCTAAGCTAAAAAGAAACAATTTGGCAATCATGCTCAGATATGATTTTCTGTAAAAAAATTGAGTCTCTGGCAGTATATGGATTTGAGAACACAGTTATCACCTCATTAGACTGATTTCCTCATTAGGAAATCTAAAACAAGCTGCCTTTTTTTTTTTTTTTTTTTTTTTTTTTTTTTTTTTTTTTAAACACTACAAAGAAGTTGGTCATTCTGGCAGCATTTACAGGACTTTACGGGAAAGTCTGTTCTGCCATGCTGTCTCCATCCCAGGGGTTGCACCACCCTTCTTTACCTGCTCCTACAGCTGCATTCTCAGTTTCCAAGCCCTAGCTACAGGGGAAATGGAAGGGGGCTCCATACAGGCCTCACCCCAGCAAGAGGTGAAGATTCATTGGCCACATGTTGCTGAAGCACGTTTAGGAATAACTTGTTTTAAGAGCAAGATTAGCAAAGGAAATATTTGCTGACGCTGGTCACACTCAGTGATTGTTTTGGTGTAGGTAAACCTTTCAAGGAACCATGTCCCATGCAGGCTGCACCACCTGACACAGATTTCAATTACAGCTCATCTGCAGGGAGCCAGAGGACAGCAGCGCTCCTGCCCTTACCTGGATGCAGTAAAAGTAATGCATGAGGCCATCAGTCAGAGCTCACTGTAAATTCCGCCAGTAGAGAAGGATGGCATTAATGCTTGCTTGAGCAAAGCACAGATTCTGCTTCCATTCCTTCCTTCTGCTCTCAGCCTCTTAAGAGTGATGCATTGGCTATCCAAGATTTACCAGACAAATGCCACAGTTTCTCTCCTCCCATTCTGCAAGGCTCAAAGAGGAATTCCTGTATGCCATGTAGCCTAGCTGCTATTTTAGAAAGGCAAATAAATACAGAACAAAATCAATAACCAAAAAATCCCAAACAACCCCCAAACAAAAACCAAACCAAAACAAACAAACAAACAAAAAAAGCAAGAACTAAGCCTGTGGAAATAAGAAAGAGACTGGATCACTGCTTGTGAAAACAGTTCGCAAGGACATCCAAAGATCAGTTAATCCGGGTTTGTGGTTGATGTTTCATGTCAGTTCTGACAGTAACAACAATTGTTCCTGTACATGTTGAGAGCTGAAGATGAGTAGCTAAAAAGGAGACATTTCCTAGACTCAGTTCAGAAAGCACCGTTACTTAAATCGGCTGAGACAAGTGACTAGGACTTAATTCAGTAATTTTGAACATGAGCTATGTTAAGCATTCGACAAATCGATTTCCATTTTTTTCTTCCTGACACCTAATATTCAAAGATAATCTTTGCAAGCCATCTGGCCAAGTCATAATCCACTTTTGTTTCATTTGAGAGACTGATGAGTGAACATTACACAACAAGAGGTATACAAGCTAATGAACATGCTCAAAGGCATGTTTTTATAATTTACTTGGAACAAAAAACCCACAAAAATTTATAGGCCAGTCTGAAGCTCTCTGGTGCAATGGACCACTGTATGTACAAATTGGTAAATACCTTTATTATGATTCCTGATTTGTTTTATACTAACCTTCAAACTCAGGAAGACAAATCCAGACACTCACAGGAAGATGCAATATCTGCTCCAAAATTTTAGTCAGATCCGTTCTTTCATCCATGGTCTTCAGAACTTTTTTGCCAATTATTCTCCCATTTTTAGATGGCTTCTGTGGCCAAAGCACTGCTTGTAAAGCACATTAATCGTGTATAGAGGGTGGACATCAGCCTTGAGACATAAAACCAAGGTTCTGCCATGTATGGTTATTAAAGACACATGGCAGCTTCTTTAAGACATGACATAAACTCAAGGCCTTGCCATTTGCTGTCAGTAAAGAAGCGCAGGTTGGGGATGAAGGAATGGCTGTGGCTGACAACTCATTAATTTTGCGCCAAATAGTTGCATTCTTCTTCGATAGGATACACTGACCTCGTAGATACTTTCCCCTTCCTACATTGTTCTCCTCTGTGAAAATGCTGCCAAATATTATAGGAGGAAGTATCCTGATTGCGCTGTCATTTGCTGTGTTAGACTTTCTGGGCTCAATTTTGAAAGAGCAATTAGGAGTAGAGGTGGACAAGAAATTTATCAGCACATTGGATAACATGGATAAGCAAGCAGAGCAAGAAGTTTAAACAGTGCTGGCACTATGAGTCGTCTTCTAAGTTCATCCCCGGGAGCAAATGTAGTGACTCTGGAGACACCTCTGCTTAATGATTTTCACTTACATCAAGTGACTCTGCTGAGTAAGTCTGTGACCATGATTTACTTAATGAATTTTTGGTTCATTGTGTATGGCACACCTCAATGCAATGTATAGGATGATTCAAACGATCCGCCTGCTGTGTCCGTGTCTAAACTTACACGTCTGACACAATGTAACGCACCTTTGGCCCACAAATCTACCTATTTTATGCAGAAACATGGGACTGAGATGATGGTTAAGACAGGTCTGAGTTTCACCATCACAGGAAGTCAGAAAGCGGATGGTGCGTGTGCTCTGACCCACTAAGTGGCAAGCTCTCCACATTCTGATGTCAAAGACTGTTTAACAGCCAGGCAACGTGGTGTTTTCTAGGATTTGAATGCAATATGGTTTTGGGCAATAAAGAGCCATTGAAAGTTGAATCCATCTGAAGCCATTGTGATGTTGGCTAAAAGAAGCAATCCAAGAGATCAGTGAGTACGGCATTTTACAACCACTGCAGAGGAGAGCTGGACAACCTTTAGCAAAGAGGGGTGTGGACGATCTGCTTCGGTTGCTCTGAAAATTATTTCTGCTATTAAAGTGAAATAACCCAAATATGGGTGAAAAATAGCTCAGATTTTGCTGGCGACATTTCCAAGAAATTTATTTGTCATTGAGTTTGTTATGACAGGTATCTATTTTTTGCTTATACCTGAGAAAAAGAGATGAGTGAATTTTAAAGACTGCAGAAATGAATAAACACGTTAAATAAAGAAATTATTTCTGATGTTCTGACAAAAAATATTTGTTCTCATGACTCCATTGTTTAAGTTCATGAAGTGCGTTGTTACACCCATGAGCTGGCAGGGCTCCAGCTGCTCTAGAAGTTTAATAAAGTTTGTAATAGATGTGTGATAGGAAAGATATACTCATGTATGCACACAAGACTAGTTTTGTATTGAAGGATTGCTGGAACAAAGGTGTCAGGATAATAATATGTCCACGCAGACCTGTGTGCTGGCACGGATGTAGATACCTGTCTCAAACTGGTTCCACTAAACCAATCCAGGCCTTCCTGTGCAAAATTAGTCCTCTTTATATTAGAGTGAGGTTTGGGGTCTTTCAGTCTGGAGGGAAACCAGAGGAAAGGAACGTGTGAAGAAAACTACCACGAAAGTAATGATTATTTAACAATGCAAAGAGTTTGAAACAGCTTCTTAATATTAACTTTGGAGTTGTTACCAAGATATGTTTTAATGCAAAGGTTAGATGTAAAATATCATTACTATAAAACATATTAATTTAAAATAGAGTGGAAAATTAACAGCTCATTTAATGTATAATAATACTTAAGAAAATGGTTACTCATCTCCTCTGGGGGAGTATCATTGACCAAAGTTATTGCCTTGTACAGAGAACGCAACCTAGTATAAAAGATCTGTCCTCTCTGCATGGTGTTTTATGGTCAGGGAAGAGGCCTGCAGGGAATTCCAACAGAGTATCGCTTGACCTGGGCACACAGAAAGATGTTTCCTTAAAAACTTCTGAAAAGAAGGGGCAGATACACTGCCTCTGTTATAAGCGTACCCACTATTCAGCATGAATGACTGACCCCCCTATAACCTGGGTATCTAAAGGTCCGCACGAGATTTGAGTAACTGCTGTGGCACAGAGGGTGGGCTGAACCTTGTAGGAAATAAAAGCAAACTCATAAAATTACAGCTATTCTTCAGTGCATAAACAAATGCTCCTGGGTTACATCTAGTCAGGAAATCACATCATCATGTTATTCACAGGAGTCTGAAAACATGAATAACTCTCGTCAGTGATCCTAATTATTCCTACAGGAACTAAAGGTCAGTTACTAAGTAGAAAGTGTTGATAAAAGAAGCATTAGTTTCCGGCAGAACACACTTCACTAGCATTCAGCAGATAATGGACAACTACTCACTCTCCAATGTAATACTTCATTATAAATAATTTTTTTTTCCTAAGATTAATAACAGGAATCTTTCATTTCTGTGCTGAGTTTAATCCTGAAGCTTCCCAGATTATTTTACATATTCTTCTACTGGAACTTGAAATTACAGATCTAGTCCAATGACCTCTGATGGATTTTTTTTGCTCTGGTCACCGAATTAGTCCTTATTGCAGGAGTTACTAAATAAACCAGTGACATATCTGCATCTTTGCAGAGGAACGCAGAACTCCTTGTAAAGGCTCTTAAGCAACATTATCCAGTAGTGGAGGGCAAGAAATTAAAAACCCTTCTCCTCCATTCAAGTTATCAGTGGCATGTATTTAAAGTAGGTAAAATATTGCTACAGTAACTGGAATGTCATTGTATGGAATGGACCAAAGGACTTTTCCAGCCACAAAGAGCTGTTAACCCACTGTTGTCCTCCATGATGAAACACCACAGGCTTAGAACAATGTTGAAGCTTTGACTTTCTATTAACTTGGGCTTCGAGATAAGTTCTCATGACAGTCAGGTAAGTAAATATCATTTACTCCTTGGCTGTTTCTCATGAGAAGGTTTAGTCGCCCAGGCACTGAAATCCACAGCTGTTCTGCAATGCTGGTTTGTGAAATCAAGCTTGAGGTGATTTCATTATTGAGGTTTTGGCTTCGTCCAACTGTTTAAGCTGGCTATTGGACATATAAACCAGAAATTATTATTGTAATACATTATATGGACCATTCTGATTGAATTTTTTTTTTTTTTTTGTATAGGTCTCCTAAAGTCTTCTGCATATCTGAAGCTTATGGAACAGATCCTAAGAAGCATGTAGGAGCCTCAGGCAGAATTTAGACACATTCAGGAGAAAATGAAGGAAAGCTTCAACTGCACTGATGAGGGACCTCAGAAGTCAAAACTTTCTGTCGGCTCATAAAGATGAATTTTTAGGTAACCCTAGAAGCTTGCTGTTTCATGAACTGACCACCTAGGCACTTCAGGCCCCCTGGAACCCAAAACGCAGAAATATTTGGGTCTAAGTCCCTTCGACAGTTAAATATTTTGGTTATGACCAGAGCATATTAAATCTTTTGGGCTGCTTTCAAGTAATTTTAAAATGCCAGTGAAACTGGTCTCAGAAATAAGACCAGTAGATTCCAAGACTTGTCAGTCTGAAACAGTTTAGAAATACCAACCTCACCAGCAAGGAGAAAACCCCAGTCACTGTGGCAGGGGGTTCCTGAGTAGTTATGTCTGTCGTGTTAAGAGACCTTCCTACAGGCAGCAATGAAAGATTTGGGAATCTATCAAACTAGAGAAAAGAGATACCTGATGTCTAATCTACTTGTTCAGTTGCTCAGCTGAGAAAGTGGTCACCCTGTTCCCTTTCTTAACCTTACTTCACATCAACACTGTAAGCAAGGTGAATGTGTGACCAATAGAAAATGTGGAAATCAGTCTTGTAAGGGAAAGCAGTCGGATTACGCAGACAACGAGAAGGGTACACAAGAGCATTAGGTTCTTTGTAAGTATGACTCCTATCTTCCCATACACACATTTCCCTGCTCTTGTTTTTAAAGAAAACGACATTCCTGTTTTAATCTAGGATCTCTTCTCAGTCTGCTGGGTATTTCTGTCACAGGGTCTCCCAGTAAAAACAATCAGATGGAGTACTGTTGACTTTAGGTTTTACTACAGCTGCCAAGACAAGTATTCTGAAGCCACTAATACTGTTCAGTTCAACTCAATGGAATGACCATACCATTGCTAGGTACCCATCATAATAAACCAGAACATCTTCATTAAAATGGATAAAGAAGTCATTTAAAAAATTATATTTTTGGCCTTTTTTTTCCCAGAGCTAGCATCGAGACAACAGTCACCCTATGCTACAATTAAATATCACAAAATTCACTTGTGTTTCAGAAAACCATGTAATATTCATGGCCACATATGCATGCATATAAGTCTCACAGAGAATATAACATTTGAAGAGCATAAATGTTGATGATTCTTCATCAGCTGGATCTTGCATGACCTGAATCCCTTCGGACGGGCTTTTTATTCCCTCACTGTGAGAAGACATAATGGGCAGTTTGAAGAGCTGGATCAGGAAAGAGAAAAGATCTTGGCAGGAGTTTGTGATGAGTTGGCTGGGGTGGTCTAACGCCAGTCCCTGAGTAACCTTACTCTCTCATCCAGTTTTAATTTTCACCTTTTTGCTGATAACCCTGTAAGCACTCTCTACTTCAGACCCCTTGTGTCTTTCCTTCTCACACCTCTTAGTAACATCTCCTTTCGCGTCTCGTCTCCTAACGTGCCTCAGCATAATTGCATTCTTAACACAGAGAAAAAAGTTTATAGTCTTCTATCATTCTCTATTTTAGATAATAGCTTTCATCTACACCAGTAAAACAGCAGATTCAGCTATTTTCACAAATCCAAATAATTACCCAGATTTCTTACCTTTTTCTAATACAATTTGTACTTCTTTCTTTCCTCATAATGCAATTGTTTTTCCAAGCTGTATGTTGTACCATATCCTTCAACAGCCATTACAACCTCTTCTTGGTCCTCTGAAGACTGAAACGGATTCTCTATCTCTACCCAGTTGCAGGCAACTCCCTGACTGCATATAGTCTCTAATGTGGTGTAGGCCATAACCCTATATAAATAAAATGAAACATATCCCTCCTATTAAATATCCAGTCAGGAGAAAATTATTTGAGAACATGGACCATTAAAATAAGGATAAATTTTAGGATGGTTTAGAGATTTTCTCCTAATGGATGTGTTGTTATCCCTAATTAAAAAAAAAAAAACAACCTAAAATGTTATATGGGGATCTATTGTTCATTGTTTTGGAAAGAAGAGGAAGTGAATTACATATCGGAGAAAGTTTAAAAAGAACCAAAGACTCTAGTTTCAGAAAGATCTTACAATCCAATTTACTGCGACCTTGTACAGCAACTGCAAAAGAGATCTTGACAGACTCAGACAGCTCAGCGCTCTGCCCATCCTCCCGACAAGGTTAGCAAGGTTAGCAAGGTAAGGCACTCTGGATGAGAGCGTCAGTGGGTATAAATCAAGTTATGCCTTAGGCCAATGGCAAAAGTGGCCGTGTTTCCTCAGTAGTACCCCTGTAGCTGTGGTGATTGGGTCTGTGATTGTTCTGAACCGGCAGACGAAAGCAGATGTTGGGAGGACTGTATTATGTAATGGAGTTAGGTTTCTCTGCGGAAAATCTGAGGGTTCTTTGCTTTTTGCAAGCTGAAAAACATTACTGCGTTTTTTTTCTTTTTTTTACTGTCTGTCATGCTTTCGAAAGCAGTTTGCCAGGGATTGGTTCTGATGCTACGCAGCCCTGTGAATTCAGAGACATTTAATAGACATTTGAGCCTGAGATGGAGTGTCTATGCAAGAGTGTGTCAAACTGCCGCTTTCGACATTGAACAGCACCACGCCATTGCTCCTGCATGAGAATGCCGTATTGCTGATGGCTGTGACAGCTCAGATGAGCCCCCGATGACAGTTTCTACTTGTTGTGGAAAGCAGGCTGGCCCAGGAGGCCCTGTGAGAGCCAAGTTGCAGGCAACTGCTTGAGCCACTGCTGGCCTGGACAGTGCTAACTTGCCATGACAGATGACAGTCTACATCTGCTTTAGCTGTGAAACATCAGCTCTGATTGAGATGGGAACTCATCAAGAGATAAAACTCATATCCAGAACATGCCTCCTGACATTCCCATGGAGGCATGCAGAAATTTGGAACTTCCAATGTATCTGAATTCACACAAACTCATTTCTGAGTTTCAGAAACTCATTTCAACTCTGGAGGAGTCAGCAGTGAAGAACACCATACTCCCTAAGCATGTTCTATCTCCTGACACAGCAATTATTTGATACTGGACATTGCACACTCAAAGTCATATTTATAAAAGGAAAGCCAGAATTGTGCTGTAAAGGGCAGTTCCTGTGGGTCAGTACAGACCCTTGACCTTCAAGCAGATGTGTCTGCTGGTTCTCAGTGTCTATGTTGGGGAATCTGGATGATAAACCTGACTAAGATGCAGAAGGATCAAGAAAGGTGATCCAAGGGAAATGAAATGCAATTAAAGACAATCTGAGAGACAAAAACTAGAGGAAAGAAACAAGTATGTGGACTGCAGCTGGAAGACATAGAGAGAACTAGGGGTGAAGTTCTGTATGTGTCTCTTTAAAATAGCATTCCAAATAATGCTTAACATAATTGCCAACATAATTTCCTTTATGGCTCCAGTAACAGTCTGGGATCTGTGTATACATGCTGAACATATATGGAAACAGGCAGGAAAAATAAACATAAATTAATAATTACATGATGCAATATACATGACAGAGTATTCGGAGACTCATTAATAATGGAACATGTGCAAAAATAAACTACAACAAAATCCAAATAAAATGAACGTGGAGTGGTCTTGCAATGTAATATTAACTTATATGATTAAACCAACATGTGATGAAGTAATAGTAAACACATGCACTCAACTACTGTGGAATTCAGGACTGGCCTCTCAGGCCCAGAAATCACAATTTCACAGAATTCTGTCTTTAGGAGAAGCTTATGCCAAGTCACTGGTAAAATGTTTTCTTTAGTAAGTATCTAAATACTGCCCTGGAAGAGCTGGTGTTTGCAAATCCCTGTCAAAAAAGTGTTTATTCTCCTTTGTCAGTGATGCAAATCAATTTTTCTCTCATTAACTGTAAAAGCATTTGTCACTTCCAGACAAACAAGACCAAACAAGTCTCTAAAATATAAGTGGTGCATATGTATTAACTGTAGGATTGATAAGAACGAGAGAGAACACATAACCTGGACCTTAAAAGATAATTTTTACAACAAATGAGCAAACTTACTGGAATCTGACCAAATATACTATCTTTTAAAAATTCATACTGGCACACGCTGGAATACCTCCATAGTAAATCTTTTGCTTAGCCTACATGTGTCATAGAGGATCTGGCTTCCCCTAAGTGCTGCCAGAAGACGATGCAGTTTCACACTGGGCAGGCATGCACCTCCTGCTGTTCCCTCCTCTCACATCTCCTAACCACTAAAGACCACCAAAGAGAAATATTTAGATTTTGCAAGCCCTTATGCCCTGAGAATTGTATTTAGAGAGCCCAGGGCTCCTCTCGCAGAGCTGCTCCTGTTGCAGAGCTGCTCCTCCACTCCGTCAGCCCACATCTCCTGTTCAGTGTGGGCTAAGGGAGGTAACACTCACAGGCAAAACTTGCTGCCATCACTCACGCTCCATTTCAGCTTACTGTAACAAGACCTATCATGGGATCAAAGATGGGATACGCATTTTCCATTTTGAGATACTGGTGTCTTTTACCAGAATCTGGAGAAATCAGAGTATTTTTCTCAAAAATGTAGAAAAATACGTATTTCTCCACACTTACTACTCATGTAGTTCAATGTCTGTGTGTACCCTGCTAAGCCGCCAGGTGCAGATACATACCTGAAGCACATCTCTTTTCCTTGTCATGACAAAATCTAGAGCATGCTGTTACCTTCATCCCCTCAACCACATGCCTACTGTTGTGTCAATAAAATCTCCTATCATTTCAGGAATTTATAACCTGTCCATAACTATTTTAGGGTTAAAAGTTCAAAGACCTGAGATAGAAGATGGCAGTTGAGAGCAGCATGGATTTCTATGCACAATGTTGATGGAAACAGTTGAATAGAAACTTCAGGGTACGATACTGTTTCCACAGAAGTCGCTGTAAAACTATCCGCCATTTCACCATGACAAAATTCAGTTCACGGTATAAATTAATTTCAACATAAGTGTTTGGAAGTCTCTTTTTTCATTGCAAATCTCTGCATAGGAAATACAAGCTGTATTTGGCTTGCAGTTCAAGGGGCATGTTATTGTTAAACAACACAGTCAAGCTGACTTTGGGCTTATGCTTTATTAAATCAAGACAGATAGGTAAGCTATGAAGTTTACAAATCAGCTTCTAACCCTGACTACAAGATTCTTTTGCAATCAATTTTTTACTTTTAACCACATTTTCTAAGTACTGTTCTTAGTCTGAACACATCTCTCTCTTGAACATGAATATGATATACAAGTATGAGGAAAGACTAAATGATGAAGAAAGGTTGTTCCATCGCTGGATCACTCCATAGGCTGCAGTAGGGCCAAAGAAGCTAGTATGGTCTGCTGGATCCATATTGCATTGTAAACAAAGCACATGCTGGCACCAGGTAGCACAACAGATTAGCAATGGTGTGGCCCGGGGCTTTCAGAGTAAAGCAATTAGGTGGAACTTACTCGTCATCATGGCTTGGCTTCGTGAACGAAGATTTGGGAAGGGCTTTACTGCTGTGCTTTTGCAGCCGGACTTGCCTATCCCACATTGGCCTTTTCAGCCATCAGCGCGCTTGATATTTATCTTTCAACCTTGGTCTTTTAAAACATTTTTCTTTAAGCTCTTCTTGTCATTTTAAATGTCTCTGTTTTATGTGGTGTAAAAGTATCGTCATCATGGCTTGGCTTCGTGAACGAAGATTTGGGAAGGGCTTTACTGCTGTGCTTTTGCAGCCGGACTTGCCTATCCCACATTGGCCTTTTCAGCCATCAGCGCGCTTGCAGTAAGCGTGGGGAAAGATGGAACTTAAGGCCAGGGCAGTTTTGACCAAAAGTGACCAACTTTTAGTCATGTTCTGGCCATTTAATGAGGAAAAAAAAATGGTGCTCTTGGTTCTGCTTAAGAAACTGTTACCACTGCTTTAAAAAAAAAGAAATATTAAGAAAAAGATTGTGTTATATCCTTATCAATCATTCATATAAGAAAATAAATAAAGTGAGGGTTGATTTATAAGCATAAGAGCTGCACAGCACTGACTTCTTAGAGTCAAATGTCAGACCAGCACACTCAAGGGAGCGCAATATCTGATGAGCAGATGCATGTATGCACCACCGCTCTGCCCTGAGGACTAGATAAAGCAACGAGGAGCCACTCTTAGACTAGTCTGATGAACTCGAGTACTCGTTAAATGTTCATCATATGAGCATTGAAAACTTCATGATCTGGCCCTGTGTGATTCAGTATGTCTTTAGAGAGAAGATATTACCCATGTAGATAAATGCAAACCTCTGAGTGTCTGATTGTATGAAGTGATAAATACACCCACAATTCCTGCCATGCCTATAAGATGGTGAACGTTGTAGGATTTACTCAGGCAAAACATGAAATTTGATGAACAGAACGTATCCGTATGAAAGTCTTACATGTTATAAATATTACTAGCATCAGGCTGCCAGTAGAGTGTTTGACATGAATGCTTAGAAACAAAATACTCAAGAAAAAGGCCATTTTTTTCCTTTTGCTTCTGAACTGTCTTCCTTCCTTCCTTCTCCCTTTATAATAGGTCTTGTGAGATCAGCCCTACTACAAGTGAATCCACGCAAATTCCTGGCAATTTTTAATACAGGAGAGCTACTGTAATTTCATGCCTCTTCAAACACACAGTGAGAGCAATCAAGGGAAAAAGAAATTAAAAACTAATTCTGCTATTTATTCTCTTCATTTATTTTATCAGTCATCCCACTGTCACACTGAATAATAATGATCGAGACTTGATACACACACTTAGCACAGGGCAGACATCTTTGTGCGATTCCAGAGAAAACAGCAAACCCAAGGCAGATACAGATACTGCAGGGAAGGCTGGATTAATCACAGCAAACATGATGCCAGTATTAGCATTTCTGTTCACTCAGCTATCCAGGCAGGCTAAATATGAAGGAAGCTTCCAAACTAATCATGTTAATACAGGGGAAAAAAAAAAACCTTCAGAGCTGTTTACTACCACAGACAGCTGCTGGTATGTGGAAGGTAAAGTAGACAGCATGTCTACAGCAAGGTATAAAATTACAACAGAAATATTGTAACAGGCTACAGATAATTATTGCTTACAATGTCTGGCTGCAATTATACAATTCTGTACCTTTTCAAGTTAAGGATGTTAGTGCTGGAATTAAGACACTGTGATGACTCTTTAGGAATCCCATTTAAGTCTCAGTCACTTTGTGGGGTTGATTCAGAATGCCTCAGACAATCCAGAAGATCAAAGTAGTTCAGTTTTCATTTGAGAATCTTTCTTGCTGGGGAAACTGCCCAAGCAATTTTAGCTTTAAAGAATCTTTAAAGCCCGAAGGTTTATTTTTTGCTTTGCCTTTTCATTAAATCAGTTGTGAAAAGGGTGAATTCATGGGTGATAGATATTACTGTACCGAAACTTTGGTGACGAGTGGTGCCTGTATGGACATTTAAGCTGCAACTGTAATTTGTGTGATGCATGTCTTTAAGAAAGACAATTGCACTCCTGCATCTCTTTGTGGAGCAGGATACAGTCCGCTCCAGATGGACCATTTAGTTTCAGCTTAACAGGAGAAGAACTGCAAGTGGACAAAGCAGAATGGAGTGAAATGTCCCCAGCCCTGCAGGACTATGATGACAAAGGATCCTTTAGATGCAAAAAGTCATCTGCTGAGACTTTTAGAAGTGCTCAGGTTCTCTAACTCCTTTTAAAGTGGAAATTATACAACTAGAAGCTCTTGAAACATCTCTTCAAATGTCTAGCTGCCTTTACATCTCTGTCTAACCACCCTCACAAAGCTGGCCCTCAGAACATTTGTTCCTACAAAGCAGCTCAATTTTCTGTACCCATTTTAATATCATTTTCTGTACAAAGTTCTTAGACACCATTTAGGAAATTGACTTAGGCCAGAGACTGCCTGAAGCAAATTTGTTCTCTAGACTGAAATGTAGCAGATTATTATTTACTGTGCCTTCAAGTGCTGTATTTCCTTGAACCATTCTACAAAAGCATGCCTGTATATGCCATTTAATAGCTTTGTTTTCATCAGATGCCAAGGCTGACTAAAAACTGAAGACCAAGAGAGCTACCTTATTTCCTGACAGCTTGGCCACTGGCTCCTCAGTAGCTCACTCAGAAATCTGACAGAAAACAAAGACCACCGAGACCAGTAGCTCTTCACTTGTCAGAATTTCTAAGCACAGAGTTGAGACTAGAGGGTTTCTGTATCTTAGAGCATGCCACATGTCCTCCCAGCACCAGCTGACCCTACACAGCCAGTCTCTTTCTTACAGCAAATTTTGGAGTAGTATAAAAACTTTCTGATATAGTCAATATTTGCCATTACGTCTCCCTGTCCTACTCCAGGAGGTTCCAAGCAGGAGCTGAGGTCCTGATTAGACCTACCTACCCCTGCACAAGTGCCACATGTTTCAGGGTATCCAAAGCACTCACAGGAACTTTCTGGAGCCAATTCACTCAGGTTCGGAAAATCCAAACATGGTTAAAATTTATTGTTCTTTACCTTTTCCTCC
Source organism: Buceros rhinoceros silvestris (assembly GCF_000710305.1). NCBI lineage: Eukaryota > Metazoa > Chordata > Aves > Bucerotiformes > Bucerotidae > Buceros > Buceros rhinoceros. The sequence goes on along the minus strand of NW_010398172.1, from coordinate 157,527 downwards.
TAGGAATCAGTCTCTGTGCTCTCAGATGGTTTTATCCTTTTCCCTTGGTTTCAGAAATCTCTTTCCCACATCCTTCCCCAGGCTTTTTTCTTCCAAAACAGCCCAGACATACAGGTTGTCTACATCACTCGTGAAGTGCATCTTACAACACCTGACTTTGGAGTACCATGTAAAGGACTACGGGAAGAGCTCTGGAAGACACTTAGCTGCCTAACAGCTCAGAGAAGCTGTTAGCACCCATTCAAAAGCCCCAAAGCCTCCTGGTTCTTATTGCTATTACTTTCAAAGCATTCATTGTTTTTGAAAACCTCATTAGATGCCTGTTTCATGCCAGACATGTAAATATTTTTTCCAAATATACCCCCAAATATCCTTATACGGAATAAAAATATCCACTGCAGACAAAGTCTCTATGCAGATTTAGTGACAAATATTGTTAACACAATTAATAATGTCCCTAAATATACATCAAACATTTCACAAAACAGACGAACTGATCTTTAAGGGAAATTTGCCTTTTCCCCTGGATATTGTTTTCTCCTAGCAGGGGGAAAGAATTATGCTGTCCAAAAGGAGAGTTATAAATTTTGCTACTGGGCTAAATACAATATAAGCATAAATCTGGCAACTGTGAAGTGTTGTTAAATAGATAAATGTCAGGTTTTCAGCCCTGCCATATATCAAAAGGACCTTTCCCTATACTCTTCATCCTGACAGCTGTGAGTATTTCTAATGGTGGAAGAAAACTCATTTTATTGTTTGAAAAATACCTGTAGAAAACTTAAGCTCTCCCAGCTGAAAAAAATACCGGCCTTCACAGCTTAAGGTGAGTAAGCAGCAGCCTGCTAGGTTTCCCAGCCTTAGAGAGGTTCACGGCCATTTCTGAGTCACTTCCAAAGCACACATTTTGTTCTCCAACAAAAAACTGAGTGAAAAACGCAAAACAAAAGGCCTTTGGATCTCTCTGGACCAAGGAAATCTCCTTCCCACTACCATGCTTCAGTTTTCACACCATGAACCTCCCCAATTACAGCAGGTTTTTCCTGCTG
>NW_010398172.1:150197-156389 GCF_000710305.1 Buceros rhinoceros silvestris | reverse complement strand
CCTGCTGATACTCTCATCCCTTGCATTCCTTGGATACTAGGACACATCCTGTTAGCTAATGGTCACTGTCTGTGGATTTCCCCATAGCTGGCACTCCACAAACAGAGGTAAAATGAAGCCCTATCCTGTGAGCTCATGGTCTATCTACAAGACATGTTGTAATATGAATTCATGCCAACCTCCATGAGCTACAACCTAAAGCCCAACTCAGAGACTTTCTTCTTATCACTTTCCAAAGATTAAGTCTTCCCTGGGCATCAGTCCACACTCATATTCCCCATATGTTACTTGATAAACTGTATGTCGGAGTGAAGAAGTCAACATAATCCATACATTAGCGAATATACAGCATTGCCTGTTCACCACTACAGTCATACAAATTTCTTTAGTTTATAGTCTTTACTAAGTTATATCGAGTTTAATATCACAGGAACCTGTCATGTCGCTTATCCGGAAAGCACCATTCACTATTTAGAGCCCCATAAAAATTATAATAAGAAGAGAAATTATACTTCTCATTGACTGCCTCAGTTGAAATGAAGCTTATTACTTTTTATTTAGTACTTACATAGTCCTCATACCCTCTTATCTATTGCCTGAGGCACTCATTCTCTCTATTAATCCTTGTTTGTGTCAAGTCCTCAGAGTACACAGTGTGTCCAGAAAAAGGTGCAATTTAATAACAAAGTTCAAGGGTATTATAGTCAGAATCAGTGCAGGCAGGTATAGATTGCTTGTGGATTTTGATATAAAACGCCTGAGGAAATGTTTTATAATAAAAAATCCCCAAATAGTATGATTATTATATCGGGAAGGATACAAAAGTAGAGGAATCTGACCAAACTTTGATTACATGTTTTGGAGATCTGGTTACTGGGCTGTGAAACTTTACGGTTAATAGATGGGTACATATTGAATAGATCTTAAATTCATCTGATGTTTTTCGTATTTTGCTAATTCCATCTTGAAGGAAGACATTTCTCTCATGCAGGAGACATTTTGTGGTTTACGCGGACCTCAACGGTCCTGTGTAGGAATTTGCATTGTCCTGAAGCACTGAGTCACAGAATCCCAGTGAGCAGGGAGAAAGATGACACATTACTCTTTAAAATCTCTGTTCCTTTGTGTTGAGTGGCTACTCGTGTTTAGGGACAGAGTAAGAAAAGGTGGTCACGATAAAGACATATTACTGAGGAAAACTGGGCAAACAGCTAAACATAGTGCTCAAGAGACAGAAACATCTCTGCAAGAAGTTGGTATTAATGGGGTTTTATCCCCTTTCTTCCTTCTTCTCTCACTTTATTTCCTTTTTCTCCCTCTTTCTTTTTTCTCTTTTTCTTCCTTCTTTGTTTCTTCTCTTTCCTTTCTTCATCCCTTCCTAGTATGTGTTTTTCCATACTTATCAGTAGAAAAAGAAATTTAAAAAAAAAACAGAATAATTTGAGACTTCAGACTGAATTTTCCCAATGCTTCTGGCTTAGAAGTAGAATAAAACTAAGTGGTGAGCCTTTTACAGAACACGATCCCTGGAGCGTTCCTTAATAGCTTTTCCTCAGAAATGGGGGAAATAGTTCAGATTCCTCCTCTTCTCAGGCAATATGAACACACCAACAACTTAAAAAATGATTTAATCTACATAAAATGGGAAATTCTGTGGGATGCTCAATTCTCTTGAAGCTGAATAATTCTATATAAAATATTTAGCTTTCAAAGTGAGACAGACAGAAAGACTGATTGCAAGAAAGCCTGGTACTTAGAGAATGTATGAAAAATATCAAACTTCCAATTCATATCTCACAGAGGAATTAGAGGTTTTCTAAAGGTGAAACAACACATGACATTCTTATTCTTGAATTTTATTAGAGATAGCACTTTCTGAAAGGTAGAAAACTGCATTTCAGGTTGGTTCTCTCCATCACAGTCAGTTTGTACCTGACTTTCTTTTTTTGCCACATAGTGACTCACACTCTAATTCTTTTTATTTGTACATATTTTATAGAAACTTTAACAGCAAAACTGAAAACAGCTTCATCCCCAAATGCACTGTTATATTCAGCTCACAAAGAGAAACAGACCCTCAAAACAGCCAACATGCAAATAGTTAATGAGTGATGGCCAAAAAATGAGCACAGAGAACAGGCATGACTGAAATTTTGCCCTTTTCTGGAGTCTGGAAATCTCAGCATAGGTCCACACTGGCAGTTGGAGCCAACCTTATACTAACTTCTGGCCAAGTCCACAAAATATTTCAGAAATCATTTATTTGCACAATACATTTCTTATCTTGGGACCCAAACCTCTGATAAGCATTGATGCCTGGTATCAAACACATCTTGTTGAAGAGTGCCATGTGCATTGTAAACTGTGGGCTATCACACCCTTCTCCTACATAGCACACAAGAGGAATACAGGACCAGGTTTTATCACACTTTTTCTTGCTGATCCACATCTGCCCACTACAAGCTATACCCGTGAGAACTTATATATTCCCATGTGGCCATGGAAATCACAGACATAGTGAGCCACTGCTTAAGACATCTAAGACATCTGTCATTCCGCTGGTCACGGGGTATGTCTCAGAGCTCATGAACCAAAGGGAGAGAAAAAGTACTTTCTGCATCATCAAACTGTCCCAGCCCCAGCTCTTCTGAACTATTCATCCAACCCAGTCCAGCAGATCAAGCTATCAGAAAGCCAGCTGTTAAACAATCCCTGCTTCTTTATTTTAGGACATTCTCTGCTTTCTTATATGTAGAGCTTGTAGTTAGAGAAGAGCTTGTAAGGAAGTTGGTTCCTGGGACTCCCTTGAAGGACCCACATCATGAGGACAGCTGGGACAACTGGGACAGCTGCTGTGAAATAAGGAAGAGGTATGAGAAGGCTCAGACACGTTTGTGAGTATGACTTTCATGATGGACCCCGATATTAACATAGACCAACCCTAAATATCATATAACGTGTTTTTAATAGAAGTTCTAATCCCCTTCATTTTTGGTTATTTTGTGTAAACTAGGCAGGCATTCTTGAAATACAGCTAGGCATGTATGAATGCCTCATTTCCATACCACGAACAGGAGCTTAAGCTCAGTCTGTTACTGTGAGAGTTAAAAGCTCTTTACTAATGACCTTGAACGTTGTCTGAACGCTGGGCGCGAGGGAGAACTTTCCAGTGCACAGCAAGAACTGTGTTTGAGACAGGAGAGTACCTCAAGATACTCGGGACTGCCACTGCTGCATCCTCAAAGGCAAAATCCGTGTGCCCTGGGACAGGATGTACAAACCCCAAAGGTAGATTTGGACAAAGGTGTGGGGGGGGAGGGGATACAATCTTTATATTTTCTTCTATTTTCTTTGACCTCTTTTTGTGAGGAGGGAAGTTCACAGCTGTATTGCCTAAATATGGGAATTTTCAGGGCAAAGGAGCAAGGCCAGATGTGGTAAATTACTTAATTCCTCTGGCTCATTATATCAGAGACATGCTCTGACAAGTGGAGACTGGCTGCTACTACAAATGTACAGCCTGGGAGTCAAAAATACCAGTGTGAAGGCTTGGACCTTTTCTTTGTAAAGGTGCTTTAATTAGAAAACCAGACTCTAGGAGGCTTTGTACTGTGAAAGTCCTATTGTTAAAGAGGATTGGGGGCTGGATACTCACGTTTGCCCATCAAGTTACTGAGCTGTCCATCCCATATATCTGGGTTTGTGTCCTTTGTCCAAAAGTGGTTCCTATTGCCTGGGCCCACAAAGATTAGAGAGAAGAGACATTTATTCCACAAGCACAAAGAAACCACTTTGAAAGCATAGCCCTTTGTTCTCCTTGAAATGCTCGTTCTGAGGTCAGTTGAGGAGTATTGAAATTCACCTGCACTGGTTGCTTAAAAAAAGATTTTAAACAGGTGGCTGAGAGACAGAACAAGTCCTTGTCCCACATTTCTGCAACAGTTTGTGTTGTAAGAAGTCAGCGGCAAACAGCGGGGACTCTCCCTAAGAGGAAGAGAATGGGTGCCAAAGCGGTCGCGGTGCCAGCCCTCACTTGTGCGGTGTGTCGTCAATCTCCCTTTTGCACAACTTTTGGGGCTCAACTAACACAGGCCATGCTTCAAAAAAAATAACAATTGTATTTGCTCAGCTTGTTGTTAATACCACAGTGACTCCTGCCCTTGGAAGCACTGATGGGAGATTTGCCTGTATTGCAGAACTCCCAGGATGTTAAAAAATTAATTATTATTTTGAGCAATTTCAGATTAGCAACCCACTTTGAAAAAGGCTGGGGAGAGAGAGAGAAGAATCCAACTGAGAGAAAATTAAAATAATATCAGGCGAGAGAAGAAGGAACACTGTCAAAGTAGACACCAAATCTCCCTTGAAGTTCCAACAGAAGGTAGAATTCTTAATAGAAAACACAACTTTCCCTATTAAGTAGGAGACAAAGCGTATATATTTACATGGGTTTTGTTTTGTTCAAATCACCAAAGGACTGAGGAGGCAGATGTGAATGCATGAGGGAGGAGGAAACATCAAACTATTTTGGCATTCCTCCAAGACTAGTTAGAGATGTTCACAAATCCTCCAGGACCATAAAATTTGCCCAGTTCTAATGATAAAACAGTCGCAGTACCTCATTAGCCTTATTACAGCAAATGATTTCTCTGCCTAGGAATTTTACTCATGAGCCAATGACTTTGGTTGTGCTAGGAAATGGGAGTGTTCCTCCAAACTGTGTTTTAAACACCACAGTAACCCAGAGGTGGTGTGTCAGCCAATTGCTGTGAATATTTTTGCAAGGACTGCCCAGGAATAAAACTTCTCTCAGACACTAAGACAGTTCATGTAGTGGGTATGGCTGAGCTGCAAGGGGAAAAGGAAAAGATAAAGGAAGGAGTAAATTTGATTTTTCCAGCAGTGGGCAAACCAAGCTGCGCTTCCAAGAACAGGTTTAATCAAATTTTTGCTTGAACACTGCTGTGTTTTGGGAGTCTTGATAAGGCTCTTCTCGAGACCATGGGTGACGGGACCTTTCATGTTCAGAGGAGTTTGGAAATCTGCAACATTAGCAAGTGGCTTTGTATGTGACTATGCAGGGGTGCGTAGGTTATCTGTGGGGTGCCTGATGTAGCAGTGGGTAGGAATAGGGGGTAGATCAGGGAACATGAGCATAAACACATGCACAATGACCATGAACAGTTATGTGGACAATCTTTGAATCACAATTTTCTATTATTATTATTTATTAGGGCCATGAGGACGTGTTTCAGGACCTTCGAGCAGTACTTTGATGGAAATCTTTTCGGTTTATTCCTGTAACATATGCTGATTAAAATAGCAATTCAATAAACTCTTAAACTAAACAGTTAAACTCCTCTTTAAGGGGAGTGGGTTTGGAGTGAACTGATGCCCCAAGAATACTCCAATATTGGTTTATTTGATATCATTCTTAACAGCATTTAAAAATACTTTCAGAATCCTTGATGTAATCTTCAGTTCAGATGTTTTACTAATATACATTTATGCCTAATGTTCCATATTTGGTGAAAAGTTGTGCAAAGAGAAGCTCCCAGCAGTATCTGAAAAGTGACTAGCCTTTTCCATCCTGATACTTGTGGCTTGAAGATTTAGAGGCAGACAGAATTTTTGCCACATCAGATTAGTATACCCTGAAGAGGCTGGGCTCATCAACCTTTTGCCCTTCTCGGTCCCAGCCCAGACAGTATCAGGTCACTGTCCTGATTTTAGCATAATGAAACTAAACTTTAAGTGAACAATGAATCAAATTTTGGCCTAACCTCCTAAGAGACATTCTATATATTTGGGTGCTAAGATCCAGGTTATAATGACACGACAGGCTTTGATGGGTTCTGAAGAAAGCCCAGCCTGCATATTAAATAACATTGTGCCAGAGGACAACGAAGAACAAGGATTTATGACATCCAGGACTGGAACGTGTTGGTAAAACCAAGACAGCTAGCCAGCTGGAGGTGCCCCAACTTCCCTGGGAATCAGCAGTTTTAGATCAGGATTGAAAAATGTACTATATCCAAACCTCCAGGTGATGAGATATGGCCATCACATCTGACCAGACTTTACATGGGTGTTGCTTCATTTAATATGTTCACCTTCATTCAAAATTTCTCACATAAATACAGAGAAGACCGAGACTTCACAGATAGGTTTTTTGCTGTTTGACTCAGCTTA
>NW_010398172.1:149282-150114 GCF_000710305.1 Buceros rhinoceros silvestris | reverse complement strand
GCAGGAAAGAAAGTTCATGATGCTGCTAGCTTTCAGTAGCTACAAAGGATGGCTTTTCAAAAGGGGAAGGTGTAATCTTGCTTTCCTTACATAGCAGTATTTCATTTAGATTCCAGAGCATTTACTGCTCAAGCAGAGGGATATCAGCTCAGTCACTTGGTTTCAAGTAAGTTCACAGAGGTGGCATTTGACAATGACAATTAATGGTTAACCAGTAAAATTTACACAGAAATATCTGACAGTGAGTAAACAGGGAGATCCCAATAATGCAGTTTAACCTATCCAATTCTGCAACTGCAACCATGTTTGATGGAAAATATCCCCAGTAATTTTCTGCCAATATCTATAATGAGAATCAGAAATGTGATGGTGTAGCTTAAGCAGTTTGAGAAACTACTGATCCCTGAGTGTTCATAACAGCTTCCGTTTCATAGCTACAGCAGTTGCCTTTGAGATAGACAAATACATGTGTGTTTATATACACATTTAAAAGTTTTAAAGAAAGGTTCTGGGATCAGATTTCTCCATTTTATAGGTTGCTGTGGAAACAGATTAACCTTCTGGAAATAAAATGCCATGTTTCAGTATAATGCAAAGAACAATCCATTGCATGAAAGGAAAGAACAGCTGGGAGCTGGAATAGTGTAAGCTGACATGTCAGACAGTAGCCAGACAAAGTGAGCCAGGAACTGTCTGAAAAAAAAAAGCGGGGGTGTGGGGGGGAGGGAAGTAAGAACTAAGCACTGTCAACAAAGTCTGCAAAATGGTCCAGCTGTTCACTGTCATCGTAACTAAGAAAATAAGGGGAGAATTCCAGGGCTGAGGATTAAAT
>NW_010398172.1:148663-149099 GCF_000710305.1 Buceros rhinoceros silvestris | reverse complement strand
AGAGTGAATAGGATTTCGGACAAAACAGACCCTGCGTGGAGGTCTTTATTCGGAAATAACTTGGAAAGCACAACACTGGGTTCCGGACTAAACACGCATCCCTCCACAACCTTGCTTATAAAAGGCTAAAATGAATCTTAATACACGGCGTTAAGTAGGCTTTTACAGAAAACATCGTTTGTATAATTTCATTGTTTCAGGTTGAACTTTAATGTCCTAGGCAGTTAAATAGATTTAGAGAATTTGAGAAAAGGCATATCCAGCATTGCAGAAAGGGCTAAAAGGTGAACAAGTTTCACCGCAAATCCCTGCTGAAACCTGAAATGAAAGTCCAAGGACTTCTGATATACTGTAAATAGCCAGTCAACTTCTGGAGCCTGAAGTGATGTCTGGTCTTTTGTTCAGACAATGGACAATTGAATCCAAGATGAACAGT
>NW_010398172.1:132993-148621 GCF_000710305.1 Buceros rhinoceros silvestris | reverse complement strand
TAGAGAGGTTAATTCAGAGACATGCTTACCGACAAAGGCATTCATCAGAACAGAACCTGATTAGGGACTCTTCAAGAAATACAAATAATGTCGTTCACTTTGCATAAGCAGCTGGGACTGCGCATGGGTGCATAGTTAGAAAATAATAATGAATGCAGTTTCTTCTCTGTTTTTTTTTTTTTCTTTTTCTTTTTTGAGTAATGACCTCTCTGTCCAGTGATCTCTTAGGAGCAAAGCCAGCTAAATAGCTAGCAAGCTGATTGGTTATGCAGATTCTTTGTTTCCATTGTCTGTGTGATCACTCCAGGCATTCAGCAATCTAATCTCTTAACTCCTGCATCAGCAAGTACATTATAAATCAGAAATAAAAACCATAAATGCCTAGTGAGGAAACTTCATATTCTTTAGATTAAACTAATTATCAGTGTGGATTTCATTAGTGATAGGACAGCTTTGAAATATCATTCGTAGTTTTTCATCCATGCTCTGGTACCCAAAGATAACACTTGCAAATGCCATGGTAATAATAGGATAAACAGGTTGAACTAATATCCAAAATAACATCATCCGGCTTTTCAATATTTACATTTGGTGCCACTTAAATGAGCAGGGTGTGATGAAGAAGGGCACAAGATATACTAAGCTTTCATAAATCTCTCAATTTTATTATAGTCATGGTGCATTTGTGTATGTCATCTACCAGTTGTTGCTTTTGCTTATGTGCGGCAGCATTGTCGCCTTTGCCAAACATGGCTTTAAGAATCGCAATCTGCTTGCTTTTTAAAATTTATTTCAGTAGATAAGGAAACACCCCATCCATCCCTCCTGACTTGCACAGTCTTTCTGCATGTTTCCCTTGCCACTCTCCTAATCTGCAACATTATGTCTCTAATCATACAAGGGTCAGGTTTCCAGGGAAAATGCATGTCCTGTCATTCAGCAGGCAAGGAGGCACCTCCAAACACAACCCTGGACCCTCTGCCTGCGAAGAAAAGATCCCCCTGCTACAACTCCATAGTTCTCACTCTTGAAGTCCTGCAGTTTCAGCTTTGTTCTTTTTGTGGAAGGGTGTCCTGACATCCCATCAGAACTGCAGTCACTTGGGGATTATGTTTCTTTTTGTTTACTCAGAGCTGAGGTCGATACGAGCACTAAAGCTAAGAGGCAGCTAGGGCTGGTTGGCAGCTGTTTGTGGTGTGAGCCTAGATTCAGACCGGCTAATAGAAGCTGAGACTTTAGCATGTCTATGTGGGCTGCAGAGAAGAGCGGAAAGTGGGAGGACAGTAGTTTAAATATTATTGTGTCCTGGAGAATAAAGACAGGAGATTCTGTCCTGGAGATTCTGCTGCACTTCTCCATAGGGGAGTTTTCCAGCTTCTCTTGGTGACAATCACCAAAGCAGACGAGTAACTGTGCTTGAATTGGAGTTGAACATGTTAATACAGTCCCACTGAAGGAGTCGTGTGGCTTGGCTGACTCACACGTGTTCTGAGGAAAGCAAATGTCAAGATACATCTGCTGACTTTCATTGAAGTCTTCTGTGCTTTAAATGAGGGCAGAGATCACTGTTCCCACAAGCACTTTGGTAGAGAATGAGGAGAGACGTGGGACCACCAGCTCCCACCAGCTTCTCTGCAATCCTGCACACAGCAAGTCGCAGAGGAGACCCACACATACGGTCCCTCAATCTTACTTCTGAATCCAAGACGCCAGAAGAGGATTGTCGCTCCAGCTTGTGCGATGAGCAGGCAATAATGATTTATTCACAATTTATGATAATTGATTCAATAAACTGTCCAGAAACTGTCCCTCTTCTTTTCTTTCTTGAGCTGCCTGTAGATCTATCATCAAATCCAGTGTCTGAGAAATTGCTGTCACCAGCAATATCTTTTTAGAGTCTTTTATCTGATAAGTGATGCAGTAATTCAAAATTCATCTGATGCAGTGATTCAAAATGCAAGATACATTGCTAATATTAGAATGATAGATCTCATAGTATTTTTTCAGCCACTTGTTCCTTGAGTGAACCAGTTTTTCTGATTCGGTTACCCACAGGCCACATTTGAAACTCCATGCTCAGGGCAGGACAACAAACACGTGTAGAAAACTAGGACAGACCTACACATCATTATCTCTTTTTACAGAGGGAGAAGGGAGTCTTCTTGGACCCCCAGACAAACTAACCCTATGAAAACGGCTCAATTCCATTCCACGCAAGAGACAGGCACGTCAAAACTTAAACAAATGTTCTTTCTGAAAGCAATAATTTGCTAATTGCCCATATTGGCATTTGTAAACAGGAAAAAAGAACAGACCATCTTCATCTCACCGGTGACTTGGTAGCAACCTGGCTGTACTGACTATGATCAAGGTTTGACCCGTTCCTTCTGCAAAAATGCTTTTGAAGTAAGCCGTGTAAAGAAACAATCCCACAGAAATAATGCTGATGTAAAGAAAAGTCAGGAGCAGGCCTAGATAGGGAAGCATCTGCAGGGTTTAAATTACAGGTGGGAGTGTTACAGTGTGATGACCACGCAGTGGTGTGTGAACCTGAAGGGACACTGAATTTCTCTAGGAGACCATGATTACAGTAAGAGCCATATGGAATTTCAAGATGAAAATGAAGAGTGGCCTTCAAAGAATCTCAGTGATACTTCAAGCTGCTCACATAGCACATCTCATATCCTGGCATTGATATGACTCACTTAAAAGGAACTCAAAACTAGATTAAAATTTCAAACGCTCTTAAGATCCAGATCATTTAACTTCAGGGCTTTGGTCAAGGATATCAGAAAAAATAAGTCCTTTGCTAAGCTTGCCTTTGTGACACCTATCTCCAAAACATTTCCGCTGCTCCTGGAGCAAAGAAATCACAACTCTGATTTACATCTTCTTGCGACCAAGATCACACATTTTACAGACCAATATTCTGACTGGCTGCTTGAAATTTTGTCATGCTGTCCTTTACACCTGTGTGAAACCCATTCAATGGGTTACGAGCCTAGTCATTTGGTCCTGCGCAGTGCCGTTGATACACTAAGATTTTCAAAACACCAACCACAGTCAAGGCAGCACTTGCAGGTTCATGATCTTGGGTTGACAGCTGTGCTATAGATCCAGGAGAGGATCTATAATAATGACAATTTTACGTGTAGTACTTCTTGTCTGTGAAGATGTAAGAGTTTTACCCACATCCTCTGGCAGATTATCAGCGCTACTATTGTACTGACAATTTAGGATTCATCGACAACTTCACTACTAGAGGGCATAAGAAATGCCTTCACTGTGGGTGTCCATGGGTATCCTTCTCCAGTGCCAGGTGGACAAGCACTGTAGTTCATCTTTAATATACATGACAGTGTGTCCATGATACTGTCTGGGGAGCTGTGTGTAGCCTGGGTATGAATGCCCAGACTGGGTCTGGATAAGTAAGGAGGAGCAGGCAGGGATGTGTAGGATGGAGGAGATGGCACCAGCATCCACACTGTACGTGTCTAAGGGACTCATTGCAGATTCCCTCCAGTCTGGTACTCTGGAGCATGGCAGATGGAGTGTGCTAGTTGTGCACATTTTCTGGGTTAGTGTCATCCAAGAAGAATCCAGCTCAGGTTCTCTAAGCATTCTCTGTGATGTGAACCAAAGCGTGGACAGGGAGATGCAGTCCAGAAGCAGGTTTCCGATCTGTTTGGAAATGTTAATGCAGACACACCATTAACTGAAGCTCAGACTGTCTCTTGGCATGGAGGCCAGCGTGCAGAGTGCCGTGCGTTACCACGATATTATACTCTTTTGCCCTTCAGAATACACTGGTTGCATGCATGCTGTCTCCTGGGGATAGTGTTTTGCTTGTGTTTGCACCTGAGTGATAGCCAGGAGTTACTCAGGGGAACAGTACTTTGCCATGAGCCAGAAGTATGCCAAGAATCATTCCGAAAAAGTAACACGTGAACAGTGTAGGTGACAGAGCTCAAGTACCTTGAATGTGTTACTTGGCAGGGTTTAGCGCTGGTACAGATGCAGTCCTGGTTTCAGTGGCCCCCTCAGGGTGCTCCTGAAACCAGGCTGCACTACTAATGCCCTCACACGAATCTCATAGCAAAGTCATGAACAAACCCAAAGCTTTGCAGGGGTGAATGTTACTTTTCTCGGTTTTTTGGGCTACGCAACACCAAGATCGGTATTTGGCTTTCAGAGACAAAGACATAACTGAGCTAAAATTTTAACTGTGATCTGCACTGAACTGATTTGTTAAATATGCCTGAGGTTTGCATTGTCACTTTAGAGGGATTGTCAGAAGTAATAGCCTGATCACCTTTAACTGAGAACAATCAGGCCTCATAGTGAATTTACAAAGCCTTTAGGAAAGTGGCTAGAATTGATTAGTTGTTAATATTCTTTTGCTTTCTTAATCTTCCCAAGCAGCAGTATTTTCACCAGGATAACTGATGTTAGGGAATACTAGGAAGCACATCTATAGGGAAAATGACACTTTTTCTTAGTGGGAAGTTCTGAAACACCACTCTGTACCTGCCACCATGGTAGTAGGCATTTGCGCGGTGCATAGCTTCACATTCCGTCTCCTCCCAGATTTCCATTGTCTTGTCTCCTCCTGCACCCAGGATAGCATGATTAGTTCCTACTGCCTTTCCATCCTCAGGGCTTGGACCTATAAAAGCAGAAGCAACAAGATGCATGGTCTCAGCCTGCAGGAAGAGAAATCTTGCCCCCAGCAGCCTTTAGAGTGAGGACTTCAAGGGCAAAAGATGGTAAGTTTGGATTCAGCTGAATATGAATGTATTATGATTTCTTCCTGAAACGGTGATGGCACCTCCTGACCTGTACCATTATCTCAGCTGTCCATGGGAAATAAACAGAAGAGGCTTCTTTGCAGTCCAGACTACCTGAATGGCATGTTCTTGCTCTACATTCTGCTGTGTTTGGAAGGAAGGAAAAAAAAATAATTCCCAGATAAAAGTCAGAGATCCGTAAAAAGAGAAATGAAAAAGACTGTGGCATAAAAGTTGTTTCAAATAGTGTTTTAATTTTCAGGTTCTGTAAATAACACAAGGGAAGAAATTCCACATACTGCATTGGACTGATAGATAAAGTTGAAGCTCCTTCAGGTGATGGATGAACCCCATCGTTAGCTACACCAGGCAAGAACAGAAGAGATATGAATCCTGCTGACAGCACAGCCAAAGATTTCCATTATGACATCAGACGTTCCACTTAATCTCTTGCTACCTCAGTTCCCCATCTCCAAGATGGGGATGCTGATGGATTATTTTCTTTCTTCATGCTGTGAGCAGTCTATCTTGTATTTGTACAGTAGCTGGTGTGATGGACAGAGTCTGGACTGGGAGATCTGGGACTGAAAGTGCGCCAGACAAAATCAACACAGAACCAAGGTGAAATACCTCTGTCTACCTCAACTGCACATATGCAGCCCAAAGTACTGTATTAATCTGGTTTAAATTAGACAGTTTTTCATTTTTCTTCTTTCAGCCTCCACCCAGAATCCTGAAATATTTAGCAAGACTAGCTGTCCAACCAGCTCTTAACCCAGGGCAGTTAACACTTTGCTATGCAATTATTAAGTCTTTGTTGAAAGAAGAGCCACACTGGAACCTCACCTTCTCCTCAAGCCAGAAAGGATTTAAAGGCAGATGTTGCCAGAACACATTGATTTCCTCTAAATAAAAACATTGAGTGTCTCTGCAGAGCAAGTGGCTTTTTAAGTCATTGGGGTATGACGAACTCCTTTGCAGTTCCACACTCAATGAGTCTCCAGGGACATATTGCCAGAAGGGGCAGATGGAACAGGTGTGTGAGATCGTATATTTTACTTTTTTCTTTGGATTCCGTTATTTTCACAAAAGACTAAGTCATGCCCTGTATTGCTCTTCCCTCTTTGTTATTAATTTCCACAGTTTCTATTATCAGGGAAGCCTGGCTTCTCAGTTCCCAAAATTGGACCAAGCACATAAATTACATGTACCATCCACCTTGGCATTTTCCAGATTAAAATGACTGTTCATGCAACTGTTGCCATCAGGCTTACCATACCAGCTGATGGAGATGATAAAATACAGACATAGACAAAAATAACCAAAGCCAAACCAGAAAAAAAAGATGAGACCAAGTGATGAACGAATTTAAGCATCCTCCAGCTCACCCCATGCTCAGGCTGAAGCTCTACTCCAACAGAAACAAACTTCGATGGTGCCTGTCCGCAGAGAGGAAGTCTTCTCCCTCCAGCAGCCACTCCAGATCCTGGATGCCAGGGACTCCCCACTTTCTCCCATGGCTGATAAGGGTCATATTTACACCCTTTTAGAAGAAAAGCACGGATTTACTAAGGCTGCAGAAAGCAGCAAAGGATGAGGACTCCCGGCAGCGGTACACTCAAAAGGCAACAAATATGATCGTGCATTGCAACGCCTATTAAATCTTCTGGAGAAATGATCCATGGTCCACGTGCTGATAAACAGTAACCTGGTCATCACGCTGGGATTGTGGGAGCATCGTTGTTGCATATGTTTATCATTCCAGTAGATGTACAGTATTGATGCACTGCTAATTGCCAGTTACTTTTTTTTCATCTGCTTTTTCTTTTCCATCCTCAAAAGACCCCTAGCATTTCCCCCCCCACTCCTCTTTACCTTGTCAGAGTCCAGGGACTCCTCTTGCCAACCTATTTCTGAATGTTGTCTTCTTGTACCTGTCCCTGTCTATTTTTAGGTTTCTTCTAATCTCTTATTTTAAAGCACAGTGAAGTCTTTGGTCCAGCTATTGCTGGAACAGGTACAGTAATAAATGAAAGGTTTATAACTGAAAACAAGATAATTTGTGGTTGCTGCTACAAAATAGTCACCCATTTCACTCCATAAAAGGCAGGAGCTGAAAATGCCAATATATGGGAGCACTGCTAGAGCATTTTATGTGTATGCATGAGACTAGTTTGGGGTTTTTTAATTTTTTTTTTCTAATCCTCATAGCATGGTCATTTTTACACTGTCTGTGAATTATGGATTTTCTTTCCAGATATCAGCACACCCTTCCAAGTTCTGAGGCAGTTAGCAATTACAGTAACTTAGCTTCAGATTTAGCAAGCATTTTATGTGTATGCATGAGACTAGTTTGGGGGGGTTTTATTTTTTTTTCTAATCCTCATAGCATGGTCATTTTTACACTGTCTGTGAATTATGGATTTTCTTATTTTATGTGTATGCATGAGACTAGTTTGGGGTTTTTTAATTTTTTTTTTCTAATCCTCATAGCATGGTCATTTTTACACTGTCTGTGAATTATGGATTTTCTTTCCAGATATCAGCACACCCTTCCAAGTTCTGCAGTTAGCAGTTACAGTAACTTAGCTTCAGATTTAGCAAGCCTTTATGGTTTGTGTGAATAAATGAATTTTTTATATAGTAGCCAAACACTAAATAAAAAAATGTGGAAAAAATGGTAAAAAAAATAAATAATTTAGATTCCCTTCTTTTGTCAAACAAATATCTTAGTCAACTCTGAAGAAAGATATTCGTTCATTTTCAAGTATTTATTTCTAAAGTTGTGTTAGTTCATATTTTTACCAATTTAAACTTAAAAAGGCATCTTTTCAAAACAGGTATTTAGTTAATTTGATTAAGGAAAAAGTTCATATTTTTACCAATTTAAACTTAAAAAAGCATCTTTACAAAACAGGTATTTAATTAATTTGATTTAGGAAAACTCTTTTAACATTCACTGATTAAGGAAAACTTTTAAAATTCACTTTATTTTCTCCATTTTCAGAAGACAAATCAAGTGCTTAATTTATCCTGGATTAGCACATCTTGCTGCTTATTTTGGGGAACAAATTATTATTGACCACAAAAATGTTGTCATACTCTACCCATGGGCGGAAGGAGTGTTGAGTGAGGCGGATCTGTAGATGCATGTCAAGGGAGGCTGCTGACAGTCCCTGCACTGACTGTGCTTGAGCTCTGCCGTGCTATGAGCCAGTCATGGTCCAGCAGCCGAGCAGCTGCATTAACAAAGCCTCGCCTCTGAGCACATAGGCTCTTTTATACCCCCAGATATGATCTCTTGTAATACAGCACAAAAGGAAATGGAAGTGAGTAAGGGATTTGAAAAGAATTTTAACATTTCTAATTACGACCCATCTAGTAGTCTGCTTCTTCTACTTCCAGCAAGACGTGGAGGCTGTAGCAGGAGAGAGAAACTGAGGCTGGCAAACAGGAGGGTTTACCCCAGACAAGGAATAAGGACTAGATAATTCAGCTGCAAAGCTTCAGAGCTGACTCACCTCAAAGTGTGCTCCTGGCCTTCTCTGCTGGCCTTTTCCATTTAGAGATACTCCCTCTAAATCTCTGTACCACATGCTAGGACCTTTACATCTGTCATAATCCTCTTAAACCCCTTCTCCTCTGGCATTGGTGTGCGCTAACTCTCCACCTAAAAATGAGAATAAACAATGGAAACAACAAGAAGAAATCAAGAAAAAGGCAGAAAAGGAACATGAACAGCTATTCTCTCTCTGCTGAAGGAATACATCCCAGTGGAAAAAAATAGTAACTGCTGCACAATTAACAGAGAAGAGATTCCTGGTTTGAAAGCTCACCATGCATATGTCACATAGTCTTAATGATGACATTTATCACACCACAGCCGTTGAAGAAGGAAAGTCCAGAAAATATAACAATATATTTTGAAGGCAGCTAATCCCATGGTTATATTAAACAATGCTTCTGGACTATCTAAAACCAGCATGGTTTCTGGCGATGCCAGGTTCATTAGAAAGCTCTTCCCATTGTTAAACAGTAGGAGCGGTGCACTGTGACATTAGCTAGCAACAGTGGTGAGCAATCACCTCTTTTACACCGCTGTGGGTGTGCATGATCAAAAAATAAATAGCGGGTCCATTTTCCAACTGCTTCGAAGACAAAAAGAAGGAGAAGGGAAATACTGCCAAATGTAGGAAAATTCCTTCCCTTTCCTTCTAGTGCAGCTAATTTTAATTTAGCATTTCGTCAACCACAAGTATAGAAAGACATACCCTTTAGATAATGTGCCAAGTTGGAGAAAAAGGACTGAAAAAAGATTTTTAAATGACAAAGGATGTACTGTGCCCTCAATACAAGTATGAGAGGGAAAGCTCGTGTTTACAGGGCCAGACGGAATGTCTTCACTGGCCCTGATCAGGTTATTCCAGCAGAACAGATTTTCCATCAGCAAATGTGATTACCTCTGAATTGATATATTCTGTAACAACATACAGAATGTGATTATGTTTTTATGGCGGAAAACAAGAAAATGTTTTTAATGTCCTTAAAAGTTTGTTTTGTTGTAGTGAAAATACTGTGGATCTTGATTCAATTTTTTTACTCAGCTGAAGTTAACTTCATTCTTGCATGTATTTCTATTATAACTAAAACTGTATAGCATGTTTACCTTCTTATGTTAGAATGCTGAAAAATAAAAAGTTAAACACCTGTAACCAATTGAACTTAAATATGGTAACAACTTTAATCCATGAGAAAGTCCGTATTTCATATTTTGATTTTGCTTCAGAGCAAAAAAAAAAGCAATCACAGTCTTAAGTGTAAGATCTCATAGTGCAAAGTTCCCTTTTGCAAGCAGGTCTGTAATTTAGGCACATACAGGTGCAGGGGAATCTACATCAGACTAAAACATATTCTTAGCAAGGAATTTGCTTAAATCAGTGCTTTTGTTAACTCCAGGTCTCCAGATATCCTTAGGCATTAAAATCCCTCTGTAAACCTGGCCAAGAGAGATTGCCACCTGAAGCCATTCAGTGCCATTCCTGTTTTCCCAAGGAAAAAGCAATCTGTTAGTGGTGGAGGCTGTGCCTGATGGAGACGTGAGGCTCCAGACTGGTTATGCCCCACACCAGTCAGCAGAGACAATCCTGCCTACCTGGCTGCCTGGACCCCCAAGCCTGCCTGCCCTGGAGGCACAACTGCTCTGATATCCACGGTGCCTGTTTGCTCCTGAACAAGTAGGTAATATCTATACACACCACCAGGAGGTAAATTGTCTGCTTTGCTTTCTGCACTGGTGTCCTTCAGAGCTAAATGGTGGGATTTGGCTACTGCTTTGCAACCACATTGACACAGAATTGAAAACAGGAGCAGGGAAATGGGAACATGCAGGGACTGCGCTTGAAACCCCAGGACTGTGAGCCAGGCTTTGAGCGGATTAGATGGCTAATTCTCACTGGAAACAGAGGGAAAATGGTACAAAAAACCATTTTAAAGTGTCATTCTTCTTTTAGCAGAAATCAAAAAACAATGTCTTACAACATACCCTCAGACTTAAAAAATCACCTAGCTCAGTTAAGTTTTCACTGGAATTTTCTCAGACTTCTGAGGGAATTTTTTTATTATGTTCTCACATATATCTTGCTGTAGATAGCTGAATGGAAATTCATCCGAGGCATTAGCTGCTATTTTGTGTCTTAATGATAAACAGAATCCATTGTTGACAGTCACGCACAGCTGTATGTCTTCAATGGCAACTTGCCCCTCACCAGACTGAAGATGACATAACAAGTCTCTTTACTCCCTAATCCAAATGTGTGATGGCAGCATTTACAGGTTTACCAAATCCTGGCAACACGAGGTTCAGTCCAAGCTTCACTGTGGCCTTTAGCGTCTATCTGAGCTGCTGCATAGGACCACAGCACCTGATATATTACTACACACCCATGTTCAGACAACCGAATTCTCATCTAGATATCTATGTTAACAGGAGTGTCCTCTCTCCACCTAGCACTGCACTGATGGATCCTACCATCACAACTAGTCAGAATTAGAACAGCTGGTAGTGTTAGCTACTAACACACCTGTACACACCTCCTTGTGTACATCTAAATACAGATGTCTGAATCTGAACCTGGAACCACCTCTACAATGATTGTAGAGAGCTATCAGGGAATATAATTGCCTGAAAGTAGGCATCAAGCAACATTTGGTATGTGGGGTATCTCACCTGGCCCCCAGCTGCCTTTCCAGAAAGGCATGCAACTTGCCTGATGGATGATGCCATATCTGACAGCCCCATGTGGATGTGTTGGTAATCCTTAGACATCCAAAATAGGTCTAGCTACCTGTGTTTAAGCAGCTAAAACCCATCACAAAGCTACATGAGATGACCTCAAACTGAGTAACTGTACCAAGACAGACAATACTTGTTCAGTCCATCTACTACTGTAGTCAATAACATAACATGCATTTTTCTTGGTTTTGATATCCTTTTCTTCTTGAATATTTCATTTATTTGATGAAAATAAATATAGATAAATCCAGAATAACTCCTTCTATATAAAATATAAGATAGTCTTCCTCCATCAGGCATTGCTAGAACTTTAAAATATTAACACTTTCACATACTGTATATGTCACTTCTTTTAAGGTCTGGATTGATTTTAGTTTAAGTGACATTTAATCATTCTATCATTGAATCAAATTCATCGGCGCTACCTGGAAAGTACTACCTGTCTTTTCCAATATAGAACTACCTCCTTTAATGTTCTCTTATATTATTTAATTTAACCCACTACCAAGATCTGCCTGTTATTTCCTCAAAAACGTAGTGCAGTTTGCTTACACAAAGGAAAGTAAGTAAAAAAATTGTAATACCGGAGACAGTCAGATGCTTTCTTTTTTTTTTCTTTTTTTTTCTCTCTTAAACAATCATAAAATAATTCCCATTAAGCCTGCTGAAGAGAATGAATTAGATAAATGGTCAAAGTTCAGTAAAAACAGCTTTGAAATGTAGTAGGGCTGTTATTACACAGTGCTCCTGCTTACAACCAGCATATTTTCTCTTTATTGTACAGCAGAGTTCAGGCTGCATATATTTCCTGTTGAGCCAGGCACTGCTCCTCTTCCATTTAACTCTTCTTTATATGACAGTATTTTACCTGCCAGTAGGTTTATGATTAAGACATCTTTCCCATAGCTTGAAGGATTTGTTTATTTGAGGTTTTAAAGACTGTTCCAATTTTTATCTTCCTTGCTTGCAGTGACAGAGTTCAAATCTAGGTGAAATTACCCTGTGTTGCGTAGAGTTGCTTCACCTCTTGTGACTCCACAGATCCAGTTGCGTTACCTCTGTATCTTCGATGTGCCTGCCGTACCTATCAATGTCATATCTGCAATATGATTGATTTGGAAGGCAGTCATGTCTCAGCAATGCAGTCCTCGTCCACAACGAGGGAATCCTAAGCTAGACTAAAAGTACATAAAACCCCACACCATTTCAGGGTTTTACAACAAGTGGTCAGTGATGAACCTAAAATGAGATAATGATAGTGCTGAACTAAACAGCACGTTGGTGCAGGTTGGTGTTCAGGCTTGCAGTAGTCATCAGCATAGCCCTGGCACAGCCCTGGAAGGTGCCAGCATGCATGCTCGCACCCAGCAGGCTCTAAGCTGGAGGAAAGCAACCCCGGGGCTGTCCTCTCTTGGTGGACAGCCACTAGCTCAGCCACAGGCATATGAGCTGCCAGCTGTGCCGTAACATTCCTCAGTAAGCCAAAAAAATAGTCCCTCACCCATTTGATTTACTGGTGTGAACATCACCTTAGCAACTAAATAAATTTTCTGCAAAGATCCAGAAAAGCCTCTAAGCAATTGCTTCAGCCAGATGAGTTCCTAGTCACAGCTTCTGGCAGGATTTATTTTTTTTTTTTTTTACATGCTTTGCTGGCTTAAAGGCTTTGTTAGATTGAGACCCAAGCAAATATTGAGACCAGAACTGGGGATAACCTTTCCATGCAGAAATAACCACCATGATTTCTTAAAAAAAATCACGTTTTTGTTCTTTAACCCAATATAAAAGTATTTCTTATATTCCTTCCTCCTGTTCCTGATATTTTCTTACAGGTTTTACCAAACGAGGCTTCTCCTCTGCTCAGAGCAGCTTTTCAGAAAGTTCCATTCTTCATTTTTCTTTTCAGATCAAAGTTGTAGCTTTATCAAAGCTCAAAAAGTCTAGTCAAGATGTACTAACCTCAGGTGTAACCCAGCCTAAAGGTATAGTTCCATTTTGCAGCTGGAATGTCCTTTATTGCATGAGATGTAGAAACACGATCATTCACAGTCCAGGCAATTAAAACAGCAATCAGACATCCATGTTGAGAGAACACCACAACTAAAGCTAAGGAACCACATGGTTTGTTTATCAGTTTGGGGTTCCTCCACCTTGAGCCTGTCTTCTAAAATGGGGATTCATTTTCTGTTCCACAAGTTCTACTCAAACAGGACGAGACAAAATTGCCATTAGTATTATAGTAAGTCTGGGATAAATATGAATTAGAAGTGCATATGAGTGGCTTTAACAATATACTTTATTTGCCTAACTTAGCCGTACCCTGTGTAGCTCGATCCAGCTCAATCCAGAGATGTTTTACTCTACTCACCCCACCCGGCCTTGTGTTCTCTCTGTCTCAGTTATGATGTTCCCCTTCACCCCCTCCACCTGCTCTGGGAGGCTCCACTCACTGGGGATTTTTTCCCAAGTATGCTGCTGCACCTTCTGGGAACCTTTTCTTCCCCTGACCCCCTCCATACCACCAAGGCCTCTTTAAATTGTCACCTTAAAGTTTTCCTGTTTGCTTTATCTTCTGATTAACGTCAAGCACCATTTCTGTTCTTTGTATTTCTCCATCATTTGCAGCTAGACTGTGAAAATACTTTTCTGGTGCCTTTGCTCCTTTTAAATTACAACTTTTTCTTCCTTCATCTCTGTCTCTGTACATTATTTTCCTTGTCTAGAAACACTAGTGCCTTTGTTAGCCACTCATTTCTCATCTCTGTCCTACCAATTTCTGTAAAATATTTTCACATACTGTGTACCAGGGATTTGAAGTAAAAAGAAATTGTGTTCTACATGCAAGGCATTTTCTAAGTGCTACGCTGGTTGCTTCCTGTATTTGATGTTATTTTCTAGTCTTGGGAGACTAGGAAAAAGCATATCAAGTGGGAAAAAAAATAAATAGGCTTTCTGACCAGAAATTATGATGCACAGTAAAGAGGAAGGCAGATAAAGTTAAAGTCACCCCAACAACTGCCATTTCTGGACAGGCTCTGCATGGGGCAAGGAGCTACTGGGAAGCTTTGACTCAAGTCTGGTTCCTGTTGCTGCCATTCTCTACAGCAGCATCAGCCATAATTGGAAGTCATTGTGCTAGAGAAGCGTCAGAAAGCAAAAGATTAAAGAAGTAGAGAATTATTCCCTTGTTAATCCTCTGTATTCAAAATTATGATTGCGATAAAAATCCAAACGAAGGGCAAACACCTCTAACAGATTTTGAAGGAGCCCCAGGCCAGCTTCCTGAAGACGTAGTGACAAACTGTGCATCCAGTTGCCACAGCCAGCTCTGCTGATCTGCTTGCAGAAATGACCAGATGCACTGGTAATTATACAAATACCTCAGGAGTGTTACCACACGTGCCTTTTCACGTAGCTTTAAACTGTCTGCACTCTGGACCAAAAAGAAAAATTCCCAAGTGTTGTGATGATGGCATACTCTTTCAATAACATATATTTCTCCGAGATGCCACTGCGTGTTGACTAAACATTAATTCATTCACATAAATGGACTTGCAACTGCTATGAGTACAGAAATGTGTCAGTGAATCTATGACTCATATCTGGGGTTTCTGTGAAAAATTAATGAATTTGAGAAGCAGAAAACTTGACAGCATGAGCTTGTCTTTTATTTTTTCTTCTTTAATCCTCAAAAATCATATCTTGGAAGTCTGCAAAGGTGTTTGTATGAATTTAAGTCAGTTCCTTGGCCAAATGAGCAATTTCAGGAACTCTATAACCGTTGTTGTTCTTCATCATGGTACGAAACAAGAAATTGGAGCACCCTGTGCCTTCAAAAGCTGAAGTGAAAAGTTACACAGGAAGCATGCATTATTCATAGACGATAAAATACACATTACCAGTACAAGGGAAA
The DNA here is from genome assembly GCF_000710305.1 of Buceros rhinoceros silvestris. NCBI lineage: Eukaryota > Metazoa > Chordata > Aves > Bucerotiformes > Bucerotidae > Buceros > Buceros rhinoceros. The sequence continues at coordinate 133,629 of NW_010398172.1, read as the reverse complement.
GCTATTTTCTTCGGCACAGTAAAACCCAGCAGCCCAAAAAACATGCAGTGGTATGGCACTTGGGTAGAGCCCCGAGTTAAAGAGCATTCCCCGCCTGTCAGGACCCGTGTTCCGCACGCCTGCTGCTGAAATGAACAGGGATTTGTTTTCGGTAAAGACTTCAGGTTCAACCACCGTAGCGCAATTTGCTTAATTTTTTATTAATGTTCTGTAATTACAGAAGTGAAGGAGGTGGCAGCGGTATAGCATAAACCTTTTCTGTGTGTAGATTCATAGTGGAAAACTGCAGTGAGAAAAAGTAAAAAGTCTTTTGACAATTAAACCTGAGAAAAATAAAGTGTTAGGTGAGGGCAAAGTTTTCAAACAACAGAATAAAGTTATTTTTAAAATCAGATCTATTACTTAGGCACTCACATGTAGGTAGAAAAGTTTAAATTAAGATCTCCTTATGCGCATATGAGCGTAGATTAGATTTTTTGACTAATAACTATCTAAAGATTCCAATGCTGTATACCCAGGGTATTGAAATTTGTGCTGCGAATGAATTAAACAAGTTGGGATTCACCTAAACTAACTTAATTAGAGGCTAGGCATCTAGTTGAATTAATCCTTTAGTTTGCTGCTGTAGGAAGGGGG
>NW_010398172.1:92920-132873 GCF_000710305.1 Buceros rhinoceros silvestris | reverse complement strand
GGTATTGCTAGAAAATAGTTCATCTCTCCCATATCATATACGTGCTGCCAGGAAGGGATGAGAAGCTCTTCACTATGCCTTTGCATACACTGGATTTAGATGTCTAGATCACATTAAATGCTAAATTTGTACAGACTGGAGCTAAATGAGTTGAATCCATCCCAAAAGCATGAGACTGTAAAAGAAAAGGTTAGGTAAGGTCCAATCCAGTTTCTTTGCTGGTTTGCTCGGTGAAGGCAGGCAAGTAATTTCATGTGTTCATTTTTCTTTACCTCCTTCCCTCCTCCATTTATCTAATCAGCTATTACAACAGGGTCTCTTGCTCCTGTATGTGTTGACTGGACACCAATATAATAACAGGGATATCTGGATAAGGCTGGACATCACCTTTTCCACCTTAGCATATGCAGCAATTTACTTATGGTAGTGATTTGCAACATAATGATCTTGCCACATCACTTTATGTTTCTTCATTATGGTGCAGCTTTTTCAGCAATATCTAACTATCTTTGTGCAACTCACGAGGAAAGTCAGAGAAGCTACACCTTTCTCAGAAAGTAGATGTTAACTTAAAATCTTGGTATTTCTTCATAGGTCACAATTATATATTAAAAAAAGCCCCGAAACACAAAAAACAAAACAAAACGAGAAAACGACCAGACATATATAGTAATAGGCTTGCACAGTCTCATACTAGCATTTTCAGTACTGCTTCTATCCTGAGTCCTGCTCTCGAGCATCAACAGTTAATGGAAGTCCCATGTCTCTCTTAGTGGAATTATATGAATAATGCAACATGATACTCATTTGCTTTTTTCCTCCCACCATTCTTCCACTAAGCCAGCTGCCAGCTTTAACTTCATTTCCAAGGACCTAAAGATCAGGTGGGATTATATACTCAGGGGTTTGTTTTTTTTTTTATTAATAACTGTGTGAATCAATATGGGATAAGCCATTTAGCATAATATAAATATGAAATACTAACTTCCCAAGTTTGTAACAGCTCAATTTTTATTTGCTATTTCTTATACATTTTGATATAGGTGTGTCTGTTAAAGTGGAATAAAATGTCATGACTAGGGAGTAGATGATAGGTTTCTTGAGCTATGCTGAATACTTTCCTCTTGCTTTGACAAAATACAATACCCTTCAAGAACCAGAAACTTTTAGGTGCGTTATTTTCAAACTTTTGATTTTGCAAGTATGCCAACAGATTTTTGATGAAGTCGTGAAGAGAGGGATTCATTAACATAGAATTAGGTTCTACAGATTTTCTTAGTGCAATTTCTTTGGATCTTTTCAATGCTACTTTTTATCTCTTGAGCTTCATAATTTAAGATGAAAAAGAAATCAGAAAGCAGCAGCTAAAAAATAGGAAGCACTTCACTGCACAGCAGGTATTTGGGGAGTGGAAATCTGTCTTATCTTACTTATCAGACTCCCATCCTAGCTCTGTTCTCTCATCCCAACAGCTAAGAAGTGGTAAAGAACGGTAAAACAGAGACACTGAAGGGACTTGGAGCAGTTGTAGGAAGCTAGATATCCTGAACAAATACTTTGATGACTAACATACTCATTTCCCTTCCTGCACCCAAGCTGTCTGGTTGGGAGGTGGCCGTGACAGCTCTCCAGCTTGCACAGCAAACACACTTGAAGTTGCTGCTGCAGAGGCAGACACTGTAAGCAAAGATCACTGCTGCCAAGATCCTCATCAAAGTCTGAGACTGATATCCCTTCTTCCCAGAGTTTATGTGATGCCTAAAGGCAAGAGAGCTACAAGAAAGGCAGGTGCATTTGACAAGACCAAGGACTGGTCAGTCTGGCCGTGGTTTTTTCTCTCTCCGTCTCTTTCTTCCTGTTCTTGCTGCTTTACCGCTTAACATCTTTGTTCTCTGGGGCTCAGTGATTTAATGTACCATCACTAATGGCAATTCAGCCCTCAGATTTCAAAAGTCATACTACAATTCTACGACTGTACTTATGAAATGGGCAGGAAAAAAAAAAGCAAAGGTTGCTAACTAGAGACCTCGTTAGAAATATTGTTCCTAATTGAAGACCAGCATTAATGAACTAACTGGGACAAAGGAAAAAAAAAAGGCAGTATTTGGAACAGCCAGTTCAGTAATGAACTGTCAGTGCCTACTCTCTTCTCACCTAATTGAAATGTTGCTGCTTCTGCTGCCTTTTTTATTGAGTTGCCTTTGGCTTTCAAAATACTTCCCACAGACAGATTGACATGTGGATTTTATATTAACTTCTGGATTTGCTGCACTTCACTTTTATAGCATTGTTTAGCTGTTGAGAGGGTTTTTTCCTATTTTTTTCCTAAATAAAATAAAGAACACTTTGACCTTATTAATAACAGTGAATACTGACAATTTTTCAAGTCATTTTCAAGCCCACGCAGCTTGGCCCACACAAACATTTTCACATAAACACAGACTACACATAATCAGGGATCTGGTTGGTTTTTTCCCCTCTAGACTGGTGATTACGCTAGTAGAAGACATTAAAAGCTTGCTTTGCCTCCCATTGTCAAGTAATTTTTATGTTTATCTCCTCATACGTTTTTAAGTTTCTAAGTGGCAATTTAATGACTGCTGTTCTGTGTATATAAAAATAAAATTTTGGTATAAAGAGGAGGAACTGAAAAGACAGGCTCACCCAAACTCCTTATACTAAATGATGCTACTTACCAGCATTTGTGTTTCATCAACATGAAATATAATCAGTTCTCTCATGAGAAATAAAAAAGAAATTTGGTTGCACTGACACAGGCACGACCTTAGGGTGGTTACTGGTGAGAGAAAACACTCTTTTTTCTGGCTTTTTCAGTCCCCAGAGTCATTCTGCAGAGCATTAGCTCTAAAGCAATATGAGCCATGTTCTAAGGCAACCAAATTACCTTAGATCTACAGGCCAGTTTGCCAGGGAAGAGAAATTGCCTTTGTGCAAAGCTACAGCCTCTTTGGCAGGTCCCGCCTCACTCCTTGCTGCAGCTGCCCTGTGGGCCCAGGGAAGAGTCGACAAAGAGGGAAGATTTGGATCTTCCATGTCTTTTGTCACAAACACTGTAAGTCTGTGAAAGGTGTCACTCCTAATGAAGCCAACGGAAGTTTTACGATAGGTTTCAGGAGAAATGAGGTTTCCTTACTTGCTTACTTTACAGTTGATGTTTCCTACACGTAGGCTACTGAGTCTTTGCCCCATAGGCTGGGATCGAGATTTGTCCATTACCAGATTAGAAAACCGCTGGTGTGTGCCACAGGCTGATGTTTCTTTCCTGTGTAAAACTGAGGAGAAGTGGCACTGGCCGGTGTCTCAACCAAAGGTGGGATCCAGAGCGATCAAGGGCATGAACTGTCCTAAGATTAATATTTCTATTCTATTCTAAGATAAATATTTCTGAAACTAAAGGCCTTTCTACAAATATGGATATCATACTGTCATCAGAATGCAAAATTAAAGAGATTAATTGTGGAGGGGGTGTAATTTATCCAAAATAATAAAATAAAATATTAGAAAAAAACTCTACCACATACAAAGTAAACAAGAATATAAACAAGTATAAGCAGCTCAGATTCCTTCATGGACCTGCCTAAATGAGGATGGCTGAATTAATCCAAGATAAAATCCACCCTGCATTAATTACCATTATATCTGATCCTCTTTCTTAAGCCTTGGTGTTCATTATATTGCACAATAAGATTTTCTGTGTATTTTGTACTTAATTATCACCACTTAACTACAAGTCAGAGAATTACTAACCACAAGTTTATCATAGTTTAGTGCCATTTCTTCTTGTATCATAATTATTTTTTATGTTTCATTAAGTTTTTATGTGATTTTAGATATTCTCACAAATCATTTACTTCATATACGTTAATTTGTTTTATTTGCATTTCTTAGTTTCCTTTACAGCTAACTGCCAATTACTATAGAATCAGATATTAATTTCATCATAAACTATGATATTTATTGCATATATTTTAAAATAAATAATAGAGTATGCACCTTTACATGATTAATTGTCCTTCTATAATATTGTCCATGGACACATCACAAAATGCTCTATACACCCTGATGTAAGTAATTATTAGCTATCCCCATATGAACATGTAAACATAGAGACTCAGAGAGATAAAGTGACTTGCTTATAGATATTAATTTTAATGACCTAATTCCAAGCCCTATTGAGTCTACCCATTGCCTCCAGTAGGATTTGAATCAGTCCCCGAAAGCCACCAGGAAGCAGAAAGCAGTCTCCTGTATCTCTGTTAGGGCCAGGTCTTCTAATTAACAATCCTGAAAATTATTCATCAAAATAAGATGAATTTAATTTCATTTGTTGTAGCAAGAAGTAGGCTATTAACTTCTGAGGTCACTTTGGTGTCCCAGAGGATCATTAGCTGCCAAGGCCATGAAAAGAGATCACACTTGTAAATCCTGATTGATCAGTTTTGCTGCTGAGATTTTGTGTCATTTACTGTCTGGCAGATCATAAATTCTTTCTGTCACCTGTTACTGCCAATAAGTACTTTCTTCTACCCAGAAGCTGTCTCTTGGAGACTGAAAAACAGTTCTGTGTTCTGTCATCCACTTCATCTGGGTGGTTTAATACCTGCCGTAGAAGATGTAACAAAAGGGCACCAAGGGGCATTTTTCTTCCTGAGGGCAAAAGGAGTCAAGGGGGGTAACAGATCCTTTAGGATTCCCAAGTAGAAAGGAGAATTCTCTGTTTTAAAAGCAGTTATCACACATGGGACAGAAAAGGACATTTTCATGTCTTCATAAAAAAGGCCAAGCACTGCAGCAGAGCCCCTTATAGACTCGGGACAGCTTCAGCAGATGTGGGACAGCGAGCATCTCCTTCAGGCGCCACAGGAAAGCTCTGTTAACGCTGTGCCTTTCTGCAAAGCCTGCAGTTCCCTGCACAGAAAGCCGAGCTTGTTTTGTGAATACTGTCAAGAATTTGACAATATTAGCATTTACTCTGTTTGGGATGTGCAGATCTTTCTCTGTTCTTATTTTAGCGCAGAAGCAGTGTCAAAGATAGATATATCTCTCTCCAGCATGCCCTCCCAAGGATTATGATAGAAATTTTTTGGAGAGATTTAGCTCGAACTGTCATCTCAGTTTATATTTTCAGAAGCGAGTATGCAGCTGCATTTCAATCCAATCGCAGTAAACATTATTCCACAAACAACGTGGTCTCTACTCTCTTTACAGTGTCTAACTAGTGAATAGCAATCCTAAATCCACCAGTAAGTATGTGTCTCCTTCCCTAAACAGGCTTTCTGCAAAGTCCTAGGACTGTAATAAGCCCTCAGCAACTGAATTACTTTATTGCCTGCTGCTTCAGGCAATGGCACTGAAAATTATTTAAGACAGAGGATAACACTGAAACAGAGCAGAGCACAGGAATATAAGAACTTTCGAGGCAGCACGTGCTGCTGCAGACTTGTTCTGGATCTGTTGTATTACCAAGGAGAAGTTACTTCATCCCTTTCTATTTATCACCCATTGCTTGATTTATTTGTCAGCCCTTGCTCATCTTCCAGGCAAAGAATGGCTCCTATCACACAAACACGCAGGCAGAGCCCAGCACAAAGCACCCCTGGCTGACACTAAAGAATCGTAATTTTATAACGGATCCTCTATCCAATTTTGATATACAGGTTGCAGATAACTGCACAATGTGCCAACGATTTGAGGAGCAAACTCTGAGATGATCAACAATGAACCTAATCTGTGCATTTTAACAATTTAATAACTGCTTGCCACCCCCCAGCCTACCCTCCATAGCAGAGTTACTAAAACAGGAGAGTACACATGTATTTCAGCACAGAGTATGCCAAGCCTGAGACTAAGCCCATTTTCACTTGTAGTTAAGTCAAGCTACTAGAGTTTGTGCTGAAGCAGCAGAGATTCACACATCCATCCTGTTCTGCTGTGTGCCTGTTGCTCTGAGATGTGCTGGCTGCACTGCAGCACACTTGAAGTCTTACAGAGATGAGCCAGGGGCTCCTGAGGTAAAAGGATCCAAATGGGGAAACACTGGTGAAATACCTCAGATGAATTAAGGAGTCTCCTTGAAGAAGCTGACACGGCCGACAGCCCAGCACCAAGGCACACAGCGTGGGCAACAAACAGGAGGAGCTGGAAGTTGCTAGAAATCTGTAATCTAATTTTCGTTACTGAAACTTGGTGGGACAAATCCCATGACTGGAGTATGGCTATCAATGGCTACAGGCTGTTCAGAAGGGACAGGGGAGGAAGGAGGGGAGGAGGCATTGCTTTCTATGTCAAGAAATGGATAGAGTGTGAAGAGCTGTCCCTGAAGAACAGCCAGTAGGAGGTAAGAAGATAATGGATAGAAATGAATGACTGAGGCAACAAGGGAACCTTGTGGCTGGTGGCTACTAAAGGCTGCTTGACTGAGGGGAGCCTATTAACAAACCCTTCTTGTTCCAGCTACAGGAAGCATCACTCTCACAGGCTCTTGTCCTGCTGGGGGAATTCAACCACCCTGACATCTGCTGGAAAATAGCACAGTGAAATGTAGACAATCAGGGAGACTCCTGGAATGCACTGCAGAGATCTTCTTAAGCCAAGTAATAGACAGCCCCACCAAATGGGATGTGCTACTGGGCCTGATAAGAAAGATGGCTTGCAAGAAAGATGGAGACAGACATTTTAGCAGGGCCTGTTGTGACAGGACAAAGGGCAATGTTTTTAAACTAAAAGATAGGAGATTCAGACTAGATATAAGAAAAATACTTTTTTTTTACAATGAGGGTGGTGAGACGTTGGAAGGTTGCCCAGAGAGGTGGCAGATGCCCCATCCCTGGAAACATTCCAGGTCAGGCTGGACAGGGCTCTGAGCAACCTGATCTAGTTGAAGATGTCCCTGCTCACTGTATGGGGGTTGGACTGGATGACCTTTGAAGGTCCCTTCCAACCCAAACCATTCTATGATTCTGTGATTCTAAAGGAGAGAGGAAAAGAGAGGGAATATTTTTTGCCTGATGCTATTACAACTTGAATATCCCATCTGTGGGGATGTGAGGTATATTCTGCATCTGTCCAAGGTGTGGGACAAGCCAGGCCAGAATGCTCAGCATAAGTCAAGGAAGGAAAGAAGAGGATAGTGATGTCCTGACCCTAGCTGGCACCCTCTGAAGGCACTCACATGCCTGTGGGTACTCAGAGCATCTATGTTGCCATGACACACTACTGTCAGCTGTTTCCATCACCACCGCACTCACTGTGCATATGCCACCCTGAAACATGTGTGGCAGTATCCCTGTTCAGGAATTGCAAGAGGAAGCTGAAGGAGTCAGTGAATCCACCACACATCGCAGGGTTGCTCCAAGCTGCGTTGGGGCTCTCCCACACACTCCATTGCACGTTGTTCTCCATACATCTCCTTAGCACTTTATCTCATGCACATCTCACAAGCAGGGAGTTTTTCCACTAGCCTGTCTGACTTCCTCAACAGAGTCGGTGTTGGTATGGTTTGTCCATGTTTCTTAGGTGCAGGCTGCCTGACCACATCATTTTTCAGGACATGCACTTCAGTTTGTTCTCGCATCAGATTGATTACCTTGGAGTATGCCGCAGACCAAGTAGACATGGCTGAGCTAGATTCTTCTTCCTCATAGAGTAAGAGCATGTATATGAGAATGTTGGTTGCAAGTTCTGCAAGACACCCACTAAGACTTCTTAATTAAATCTTTCCATTTTTATCCATACACCTTTCCTGGTTGATGTTTTTCTGTGTCAGTTTTATCCATTTTTGTTAAAACTATCTGCTTCCAGGAGGAAATAACCCAACTTGATGTAAAAAAAAAAAAAAAAATTGACAGAATATTTTTGGTGAGTTACAGTAGCTAATTAACATTTAGAAAGTATTTCAAAGATGTAAAGGATTACAGCTAAGTACAGTAGCAGTTATCCTCTTCTAGTCAGTAACAATTATTATGTATCAGCATTTCAAAATGACATATCATCCCCACACTTTTCCCATTGACAGATACAGACATACATATTGACAGCAGCATAAATAACTCATATATCATTTTTCAGTCTTCACATTAGTGGCACGTGAAGAAGAAGGAAAGATGCATAAATTGACTTTTACAGAGCTATGGAGAGAAATCTGCATCAAAGAGTAGATGTAATTAAAGTGATATTTGAAAAGCTTCAGTCATGCACACTTTGTCTCTTTCTCCCTCTGTTGGTTCTCTTCAACACCTATTTATTTTATTGATCGGGTGATTCTGTGATACGCAAAATAGAGTGGAGATCGACTATTCAACACATATTTATATAACGTGCCCTCTAGATGTTCCTTGGTTCTGATGGGTCATCAGAGCCCTATTATGAGCATTTTGATTGTTTGAGGATAATGTAGAGAGTGACTTGTACAGCAATTCCCTTTCTGTCAAATATCTTTTGTTCTTAATTAAATCTTGCACTGCAGTGTGTTTGGTTATATTTAGTGACCTGTCAAAGAGAATGGTTTGCCCAGAACAGATCCTGCCACTGATAAAGTATTATTTCCTGTAATTTATTGCTACATGTGACTGTAGCTATAGCATCAAGTGGTGAGACCTCATTTGGTCCTTTAAGGTCAGTCTGAGTTTGTGCTCAGAGATATCCAAGGGCAGATTGGAATACCCTGGAAAAGCTTAAAACAGTTAATGTTTAAAATCTAAGTCACAGCACATATCACGTTTCCCCTCTACACTGGCACTGGTAAAGACATTCAACTTACCTTCAACCTACAACATGCAACGGTTTTGGTCTTAGACACATTGACTGTAGTCCATGTCAGTCAGGCTAACTTAATTAACCCCTTCCGTGGAAAGAGAAGATATCTCCCTTCCACAATCATATTTCACAAGCCTTTCACAAGCCTTCCCCTCACCTTCCTTGCTTGCTGCTGCTCTCTCCTACTCCCTTCCATCTCTTGCACCAGCTATGGTGCCCAAGAGATATCATTAATTCAACTCGCAAAAGCAGTCTAGCTCTTTTAGTTCTATATTAATTACTTGAATCAATATGTCTGTTATGCACCAGAGCTGGCACAATATGAGTGCTGGAGACACACAGCCAGAAGTAAGGAGGAGAGTTGGAGATAGCAGGATGCAGTGGGAACTCCCCCGTTCAGCCTCAGTGCTCCTTTATCCAGGCCCACCACACTTCACACCAAGATTCATCTCACTTAACCGCAGACACATGGAAACGGGTTCACTTTTAGACTATTTCCTCTCTTCTGAACTCAGGGGAAAGAGAATGGCACGTCTGCAGGATGATTCATCACATCTCACCTCATCCCTCTCCACTGACTACAGAGGAGGCCTTGATGGCAGACTTAAACCAGACTTCTAAAGAGCAATTTGAAAGGCTAAACAAGTGTGTCTACATGCCAGATGAGACACCCTAGGGTGTCGTGTCCATCAGCCTCATACAGACGTTTTGAATATCCCAGAGCATCCATAATGGTACTGATTCCTAAACATAGGCATCTAGATCACTCTCCCATCATCTCACTTTTCCAAATGCAGTTACTTTAAAATTAAAGGGAGTGACTCTTCAATTGCCCCTCCTTTCGCACTGCTGTCTCCCTGTGGACCCAAAGAGAACTGAAAATATGAAGAGAAATCAAATCTGAGCACACTTTCCATCTTTATTCCAGGAATGTAATCTAGCAGGATTAGTCAAAGCTAGTAGCTGATCAGGACCATGCACATTCTTCCTCTCCTGCCTGCAGAAACAAATCCTTGCGGGGGGGGTTGTTACTTTTTTGAATACCCATTGAAAGCCATCCACCCAGACTGAATTCTATCCACTCCAGAAAATCCACTCAAGGAAGATCATCATGTGGCAGATTCTACTCAGGAGTCTAAAAAAGCTAATTTTGTATCTTCCCCAGTGGCGCACATAGCTATGGTATCTAAGACTCTCACCGTACATTCAGCCTCTCGCTTCTCAGTGTTCAAAAATGTCGCAGGGCCTATAGTGCTCACAAACTTTAATATGTGGCCACTTAACTGCCTATACTTCATAGTGTCTCCATACTCTGCCCAGATTTTCTGACTAGGATATTCAGCCTTTGCAACTATATTTCCCAGAAAAATAGCCTCTCTCTCAAGGCAAAACCTCCAGTACCTTAAACACACATCAATAAAATTCCAAACACATAAAGACAGGGATATTTTTAGTAAATATTCTCTTGGCCAAACAGCGCAGTCCCTTCATACCACGACCATTGAGAATTCAAGGTCAAAACCACCAAACAGGTTTGAGTGGGAAAAACAGAAAAACAACAACCAAAGAGGAAAACAATTTGAATAGAGATGCTTCTACCCCAGTGAACACGACAGTTGTTCCAAGCACAGAAGCCTGAGTTCACCTCTTTGGGTAAAAGTTTGGACACTGGGTTCATGAACACTATTTAGTGATTACTTTTAATATCTCCAGCTAACACTACCTGCCTTTAACAATGTGCTCAGATATTAATTGAGATAGGTATCAACTTTTAACACAAAGTATGTCCTAAAAAACTATAGATCTAATATTTGCATCTTTCAGGCAAAATCTTTAACCAACTTACACCGCTTGGGGTATTGCCTTAACACCCATGTTAGTGAGTTATTCCCTCTCTGGTCCTGCTGTTTTCTGTTATTGCAATGTGTTTCTGTAGCACTCAGAATAACTTTTGCCAAACTGGGCATCCTCTGAATATTTTTATCTTGCCTGTAGACACAGCCTGTATATAATATATAAATATTTCTCATTTGTTCGCTTCAGTCTCCCAAGAGTTTCAGGTAGTTTAAATTGGATAGAAACTATACAAACCAAGATTACAACTGGGAAATCCAGAAAGAATTCCCTCACTTCGGAAATATGCGCAAGAAGGAACTGGTATTCCAGAGACAACTTTCTTTCATATATTTATATAAAAAATTTCTAGGGCAATGAGATGTTGGGTGACCATTCACTGTGAATTTTCATATAACTTTTCAACTGTCTTTGCAGGAACAGCAAACTGAACTTCTAATTCCCGGGCAGATCTCTGTCAGGAAAGACACCATGTCCATGAGGTCATGGCATGTGTAGCAGAAACATCATAGAATAGCGTAGATTAGAATATCTTAGGTTGTGTAGTCCAGTCTCTTGCCTGGAGCTACATCCAGTTTGATCAGGTTTCTCATGAATTCATCCAGCTGAGCTCTGAGGATCTTGACAACCTCTCCAGGCAACCACTTCCAATGTATGTCCTTGCATCTAATCAGAATTTCCTGTATTCCAATTTGTGTCTGCTGACCCTTGTCCTAAGCAGCTCTGTACCTGCACACCTCTGAGCAAAGTTCAGCTCCGTCTTCCAAAGACCCTCCCACTGGGTAGCTGTAGACAGCAACAGTTTTCTCTAGACAGTTTTCTCAGCATCTCCTTTTCACATCCCATGCCTCAGTCCCATAGCTTTCTTGGTGATGTTCTGGTGGACTTGCTTCAGTACATCCATGTCGTCTTTGTGCTGAGGAGCCCAACTATGAATACAGCACTCCAGATATGGTCTAACCCATACTGAGAGGAATGGAAGGTTCACTGCCCTTGAGCTCTTGTTGATTTCTCTTGGACAAAAAAATACAAAGGTACAGATTTGACTGTGTGATCCAGAAAGCATCTCAAGTGATCTTAATGTAAGACTAAATGTGAAAGCACAGCAGAAATGTTCCAGTCTTATCAAGATAGAAGGTTCTTCTTAATCAGAAATAAATTTGCTCTCTCCAAACAGATTCCATTTGGGGAATGAGATTTAGCTGAATGTTCCTTTCTTTGTGTCTCCTGGTTTCTTGGTCAGAAATTATGGACTTCATACAGGAACATATCAAAAAAAAGCCGCAGTCTACTTCATGTAGGAAATCAGATAATTTTAAGGGACCCTTTTGACTCTAAATTTTTTGGCTGCTTCTGGTGTGAATTGCGCTTGATTCTTATGCATGTCTGGACCCATTAGCAATATTCAGACAAATATCTATAGGAGTAAATATAGCTAGTTTTAGCAATAGTTGCAACAGAAGACAACCTGTGTGCTGTGAAAATACAGCTTGGTACATCCATGTGTAGACCACTCTGTAGGATTCTTCAAAGCAGTCCATAGACATGAAGCTGTATTCCACACAGGCTCACAAGGACAGACAAACTGTTCATTGATGACAGGTGTCACTTCAGACAGCAAAGAAACAGAACATGTCTCTCTCCTTCACCATGAAGACATTAAGCGAGGCTGCTTCACTAAGAGACCCGCACAATGAAAGAAGCACTGTAGAGAAATCAGGTCACTGAAGGTGACTCTGTTCCAAGTGGGCTCTTGCACTAAACCAGGGCTCTATGAGACACATTCTCTTGATCCAGGTACATAATTTTTGGAGTTTTTCTCTATAAAATCATTGTGAAGTGCCGTGTTCACCCACACAGAACAAAGTGGTCTCATTCCTATCAGGTTAAAGTCACCTGAGAACACCTATAATTGAACCAAGGGTATTTATTCTTCTTCTGAGGACTTGCATTCATTGTGAAATGCTCAGCTCTGTGTTATTGTTTTTTCTGCTGGCCCCCTTTTCAGATACGTAATTGCTTCCTGATGGTTTTGTAAGCATTTTTGTAGCTTTATCATAGTACTGCACTATACATAAAAGATAAAGCAATTCTCTAGACAACTCTAACAGTCATCTCAGCAATTGCTCTCCTCTCTTAATGCTGATTTAAGACAGGACTCATTCCAAGACAGGTCAGGGCTGCACAATGTTGTACATGATGCAAGAGTGGTTCAAGTGGAGGGAGTAAGCCAAGGACCAGATTGGAGTATCTTCCAGACCCATCCGTTTTTTATTTTAAAAAGGAACTCTGGTAAGTCCTCAGTGGCATTTCCAGACTGTGATTTAGTGAATTGAGTGAATGACTTACTGGGGGTAGCACATTGTGCTTTTACCTCTGCTATCTCTGCTCTATAGGAGTTTGATCTCCATGGCTGTCAGTCGCTTTTCTTTCCTGTTCATGTCCTCACTTCTTTAAAGGAATACAAGCATCTTTTTAGGTGTGTGCTCACACGGCTGCATTTACAGGACTTTTCAGAACTAAGCTTATTGTAAAAATGTTTCTTTATCTTCTGTTAAAAAAACAGGAGTTTTTTAATTGGGATTTTTTACAGTATTCCTAATGGTACAAAAATGTCTATAACGAGAAAAAATGGACGGAAGTCAAGCAGCAAAGTAAGCTGTGAATGAAAGACTGCATGTTTCCACCAGGAAGATAAACGTAAATCTCCTTCAATATAGGGTATTAAACACAGTGATACGCCTTGGAAATTCAATCCTGTTTTATTAGGCAGAATATAGAAAGCCTGAATAATGACAGCTACTAGTAGTGTCTACCATAGTACAGCAGCAGAGGTCAACAAGGGCACTGCGTGTGTCATCTACTACAAAGCTCAAGAGGTTTTTGCTGTTGTCAGCCCCCTCCCCTTCTCCCACTCCTCACTCCTGTTCTTGGGCAAAGCGCAGGCAGGGCTTCATTCAAGGCTCTTTGCACATCTCTGTGTGCCTTAAGTATGAACACTCAAAACCATTGCCATGAGGTGAGCTGGCAGAACAACAGATGTATTGGGTCACACTGAGGTCCCAACTAGTCGTACAGCCTGTCTCCAGCAGTGACATAGCAGATGCCTGTGAAATAGGCAAAAGTCAGAGCAATCATCATCACAGCTTCCAAGAATATTCTTCCAGTGCTCCACAATCTGTAACACAGGAAGCCCCTGAGCCAAAACTAGTGTCTTCATAATAGCTTTGAATGTGTTTTTCTTCCATGAATTTACTCATGCAATCCATTGACACATTTAGTGTTTATGCAAATGTTTAGCATCTGCAACAGCCTTTGGCAATGCATTATACACCTTAATTTCACGCTGTGTGACGATCACCACCTCCTTCTGTTTGATTTCTAGATGTTAAATGCAAGTATCATTTGATAATCTTAATTCACTGGCTGGAAAGGAGCAGAAGGACCACCTCTAAGATCACTGCCACTCACTAACAAGCCAGCCAAGGAAGGGAATACTTTCAGTCCACTCACTGTCTGGTTCTTAAAGAGATGGGCCAGGAAATCACTTCAGTGATGATAAATAGATATTCTGGCTTATCCTAACACTTCAAAGCAGTAATGAAGTGACATACTTTTACCTAAGGTATAACTTTATTGTCTACTGTTCCAAGATATATCAAATCAACTCCACTATTACAAATTATCAGAGCTACTGAAAAACAAGATGTCATCAGATTTTATACTTCTTTGTACTGGAGTCCAGGTTCTTCAGGTTTTTTTCAGATCATGATGGTACTCACTCTTTGTAAATTCCTAGGTGTTATGCAGAACTAATTTCTACCCAGTCTGAGGCTTTAGCATGTCCATCATAGACAAACCACCCTTACTTAGCCACCTCCTTTTTATGGTCTTCAGAATTGCTCAATCCACTTTATGTTACTTTATGATAAGGCAAGTAACATGGTCTTTGTTACAAGGTCAACTTTTCATCCATTTCTTGCTTTCTAGCCTATTTGGGAAGTGATTTGTGAGACATACAAAAAAATCTCCATAACATTACCTACAAATGATTCTCTGAAGTGCACTTGTATCTTACATTATGCTGCCAAACTTTCTACTTACATTTCCCCACACTCTCTGATGATTGTATGGACTTTCATAATTCCTCTTCTGAGCTGAAGAGTTTTGATCTGTTCAATCACAGTTTGTACAAAAGCATTATGTGTCTTTGATTTTTTTTTTCCCCTGCTTATTATCTTTTTCTGGATTTACTGTCTTTTGGTTGGATTGCATGGTCTAGATCCCATAACATGTTGAAGATGAGAGCAAATCCTGGACTTTTTTGCAATCACATGACAGTTTTTTCTGTTTTATTTTCCTTTCCTAATAGTTCCTACCTGCCATTTTCTGCGTATTTTTTTACTACTACTCAACCCTGAGCTGGGATTTTCATATAACCATCCTAGTCACAAAAGTTTCACTCTTGAGTGCTGTTATTCAGCTTAGACTACCATCATATTTGCAAAGCTGGGATGAACATCTCCCCTATGTATGTGTCTAAATTGAATGACATCCTCACAGGGAAGCTTAGGAATTGTGGGTTAGATGAGCGGACAATGCGGTGGCTTGAGAATTGGCTGAATAGGCTCAGAGGGTTGTGATCAATGGTGCAGAGTCTAATTGGAGACCGGTAGCTAGTGGTGTTCCCCAAGGGTCAGTCCTGGGTCCAGTCTTGTTCAACGTATTCGTCGGTGACCTGGATGATGGAGAAGTTTGCTGACGATACTAAACTGGGAGGAGTGGTTGACACACCAAAAGGCTGTGTTGTCATTCAGTGAGACCTGAACAGGCTGGAGAGTTCGACGGAGTGGAGACTCATGAAGTTCAGCAAGGGCAAGCGTAGGGTCCTGCAACTGGTGAGGAATAACCCCATTACAGGTTAGGGGTTGACCTGCTGGAAAGCAGCTCTACAGAGAAGGACCTGGGAGTCCTGGTGGACCACAAGATAACTGTGAGCCAGCAATGTGCCCTTTTGGCCAAGAAGGCCAATAGTATCTTGGAGTGCATTAAGAAGAGTGTGGCCAGCAGGTCAAGGGAGGTTCTCCTCCCTCTCTGCTCTGCCCTGGTGAGGCCACATCTGTAGTACTGTGTCCCATTCTAGGCACCCCAGTTCAGAAGGACCTGGGAGTCCTGGTGGACCACAAGATAACTGTGAGCCAGCAATGTGCCCTTTTGGCCAAGAAGGCCAATAGTATCTTGGAGTGCATTAAGAAGAGTGTGGCCAGCAGGTCAAGGGAGGTTCTCCTCCCTCTCTGCTCTGCCCTGGTGAGGCCACATCTGTAGTACTGTGTCCCATTCTAGGCACCCCAGTTCAAGAGAGACAAAGAACTGCTGGCAAGAGTCCAGTGGAGGGGCGTGAAGGAGTATGATGACTAGGAGACAGGAGCATCTCTCTGATGAAGAAAGGCTGAGAGACCTGGGTCTGTTTAGCCTGGAGAAGAGAAGGCTGTGAGGGGATCTGATCAAAGCTTATCAATATCTAAAGGGCAGGTGTCAAGAGGGTGAGGCCAGAGTGTTCTCAGTGGTGCCCAGTGACAGGACAAGGGACAGCAGGCACTGGAACAGACTGCCCAGAGAGGTTGTGGAGTGTTCTTGTCTGGAGATGATCAAAACCTGCCTGGACATGTTCCTGTGCAATCTGCTCTAGTCAAACCTCCTTTAGCAGGGGGCTGGATTAGATGATCTCCAGAGGTCCCTTCCGGACACTAGCATATTGTGATTCTGTGAGTTTCATTTGCCATTTTTTCATCTGGTCATTCAGAAAGGCAAGGACTTACTTTCTTCAAGTTTTCAGTCAACCCTTGACCTTGAATAACTCTGTCACCAAACTCTGTCAAATCATTGCTCAACCCTTTTACCAGACCAATAGGTCCCTGTGGGATTATTTTGGTAATTTTTCTTCCCTATGAGAAATGAGCATTTATTCCTATTTTGTTTTCCATCTTTTAGTCAGTTATTTATCCTATTCCTCTATGCCATCACATCCTAATATCCTTATGAGTCTTCAATGAGAAATTTTCTTGAATGCCTTTTGCAAATGTTAGTAGGCAAAGCTTTGTTATTGGCAAAGCTCAGGTGTTGTACAAAATAAATAAAAATCACTCTTGAATTAGTCTGTGATGTTAGTGATACAGAACACATGCTCTTTATGTTTTTTATGTTCCCCTCTATTTTTTTTTTTTTTAATCACCTTTGCGGGTACGACTGTAAGACCTCTCGATAGTGCATACTGGGGAGAGCCAGGACTGAAAACATGCTTGAATTGGCAGAGAAGTCATGAAGAAGGACCGGTCCTCCTCCACATCCTGCCTCCCAGTGGCCCACATTTGACAAAAGAGGTTGCAGTATAATCCATGATCAACTAAAAAATGTAATGGAAAACAGGAATAACAAGAGGAATCATGCGCAACGAAGCAGAGGTGCTTTTAAATTCTGACAGGAACCGAACCAAACTCTCGTTGTAAAAAACAGAAGGATCGTCAGTAGCTGAACTGAACAGGAAAGTGCTGAAAGTTGAATGATGCCTATATTCCCATAGCACTTAGATTTTCTGAGAGCAGACCTAACTCATTCCCTCTTTCGATTCTGTTTATAGTCTATCTTTTCAGAAAAATATAAGCATGTTATCAAAACTGTCTTCCTGCTCCTAGCAGCTAACTTTCCTGCCTCACTTTGCCATCTAGGATGAAGGGTTTGTGATGGCAGCACCCAAAAGGATATCAAAAGCAGGGTTTGAGGAAAACTACCTCAAAGAGGGCATTGCTGGAAACCAAAATGTTTCCCTGTGGTTTTCTTTGCTGCACAGCCTGATGCCACTGAAAATACCAATCTTCTAAGATACTGTAGTTCATAATTTTGCCCCATGGCTTAATGGGGGAGTCTGAATAACAATGAAGCTGAAAACACGAGTCACCACTCTTACACATTATGTAAGTGTTATTACTCTGATGAGAAAACCTTGGATTTGAGAATTCATTTAACTGATAAAAAGCAAAATAAATCTTTTTAAACTATGTCAATAATGTGATTGATAGCTTCACTAGAAGCTTTAAAATAAATAAAAATAAATAGATAAATAAACTGAAACATCAAGATGATAATCAAGGTTTATCAAACAGAGAAAGGTTCTAATTCCATCCATAAGCATGTGTATTCCACGGTCCTAAAACTGAGTTTTATTTTGCACTGTTTCATAGCCAAAGAATGCAGTGAATAAACACTGCATAAACAAGATGAAATTGAGACAAAAGAATCCTTAGCAGAAGCATCTCTGGACAACCATGTGCATTACAAGCCACGTAGCTCACAAGTGGTATGGCAGAAACGGAAGAGTTTCAGTGCAGAATAATGGGCACAAGATCGAGTTTAAGAGAGATTCACCAAAAAAAAATTTTTACTTGCACGAATGGGAGATAAGACAATGAAAATAATTAAAAGACCATAAAGAGCAGAAGGAGAAGAAAAGGTCATGCAAATTAAGTCAGGAATCCAAAATCTGTGCACAGAAATATATGTCTAATACATGCCTTGTGTTTAGCTCATTGTCACAAGTATATGTGACTATAAATTAATACATCATAAAAAGTAGTTGATATTTTATCCATACCAATAGTGAACAACAAAACTATCTGATTATGATCTTTAATATGAACTAAAAATTTGGAAGTCTATTCATTCTTGTATTGCAGAGCAAAGAGAAAATCTCTCTTGATTCTATGAAATTTAGCATGTAGAAATCAGGAAGGCAGACACAAGTACCTGTCTGCTGCATGGTCCTTCCTTCTAGGTTTCTGGCTACAGGCATGCTCAGAGACATTGTAGAACTGCAAAACATTCATGCTGGAGAGTACTGGAATTCTAATTTGCAGCCTTGTGCTTTTTTTTGTTTATTTGTTCATATACCAGGAAGGCAGACACATGTATAATAAGATGTCTGTATATTCTTGCACTACTTCTGCCCTATAGTTCAAAATCTGCTATGACAAATCTACCTTTTCAACTGACATCAATGAATGGACCAGATCCTCTGTGGGTATGAATCAATGTGGCTTCACTGATTTCCTTTTACTTGACTGATTCATGCCGGCTGAGAATCTGGCTCAAGGGTTTAATGGGCTCTAAACAGCAAGGGAAAATGAAAAACCAAAATTATTCAAACTAACGTAGGTATATCCAGTCCTTATTAACACCCTAAACGCTATACACTTTCGCCAGCACATCTCTGCACCACTCAGTGCAGAGTCTTTTGGATGTTGTATTTCAGTCAATTAAGGAATGCAAACACGTGATGCTCAGTCAGGGTTAAAGTCCTGGAGATCAAGGGAAGACAAAGGAAAAGGGGGAATTGCATGTCCCAAAAATGCTCCTTCTGTGAATAAGTGACTTGAATTTCCTAATCCTCTCTACTTAGACTCATACAATGAGAAGTCAGTCAAACACTACCTTTTAATAAAATTTCTTATGATGCCACTTTTCATGGCCATGAGATATTCAAGCTTAAATGAGCAACCCTTATTTTGTTTGTGCTTGTTAGTACATGCTCCTCAGTGGAGAGTGGGATAGAGTCCCAGTTACACAGGTGCTGTGCATTGCAGCCCAAGGTAAGATTAGAGTCCAGCTAAGCCAGGCGTTGAATAAAACACAAAGAGAAGACTTTAGGGACTGTGGCGCGAAACACACAAAAAAAGAAAGAATAGTATCCATCTGTACAAAATCCACAAGCACACAGAGGCTGCAAGCCTGGATCACAGCCCTCATTGAAGACTCCTGTGCACTGTGCCTTGGCTAGGGTCCCCAGGAAAGGCTCTGGTGGAGCTACGGAGCAGCACTCCAAGTCAAAAGCCTTCTCTCCTGACAGAGTTTAAAAGGAGAAGTAGTAGTGCAAGGAGGTATAGGCACGAAGATAACAGTTGGAGACCCAAGTCTTTCATTTCATGGATGCGGATTAAAGAGGAGACTGAGGACTGCAATCCCCTACACATACACAGTCCTGCAGCTAATAAAGATTACCATTGCACAAACCCATCTCTTGACATGTTATGGCCACGTGATAGCTCTTGTTCTCCATTTGCACTGGGGCCACTTAAGGATTTTTGTATTCTCTTTTCAAACCATTTATTTTGCAATTCTGATCTTTTCAAATGCAGCATATGGTGCCTTTTCCAGGAGCTCAGGTTTCTATCAGATATTTATTTTAGGGATTTCACGAGGAAAAACAGATGTGGGAGTGTTGTCCAGGCAAAACATTTATTTTCTTTCCAAGATGCTTCTGCTGTAAGCCAATCAAAGCTACTGAAGTTTGAACACATGGTGTAGTCCCAATAATCAAGTGTCACCACAGCAGGTTCATCTTTTGGTTAATATGCGCTCCAATCCCCTCTGTGTATAAGATAAAAACTCATTGAAGAAGAGTCACAACCCCCAAGAATTAATAACATTTATTCAAGAGAATTCAGATAGAGATTGTTTTATATAACAGCAAAAAGACTCTGACCAATGAAGTGATGGTTTGTGGTGAACAGGACAAAGAGAAAGTTATCGATACCAACATTTTGCTTCCATACACCTCAGTGGACCAAATCTTCTATTGCTGTAAATTGTTTTCACACCAGCTGTGGTTTCATCTTCTTATCCTTACTTCAGGTTTGATTCAGAGTGGCTGCTGAAGCTTCTTTAATAGATTTAACTCATTTTCTTTTAATGAACTTAATGTGAGGCAGTCACTTTCCTCCAGCTGGTGAATGGAGGAAAACCTGTGGCAAAACTAAGTTAAGGCAAATGGCAGCTTCTGCTGCTTTCTTCCCTCTCAACAGTATTTCAGCTTCTTTCCATGACTCCAGGACCGCTGTTCATGGGTTGCTAACTGGTAGCTACACTACTTGGTCAATAAAGCCAAGCCTAAGTGAGCTGGTAGTTGAGCTGTCGTTGTGTTTCCAGCACTTGGCAATTGCCAGATTTTTCAAAGCGTATGCCATATGCCAGGCATGCCATAAACATGGATAACAAACCAATTTTTACCCTCTCCAACCAACTTATCTTCAGGAGGCAACAATTCAAGAAACACATGAAGTGCTGTATTGGTATCTAAATATTTATTCAATCATATTATTCTGACTTCTAGGCAGGTCACTTGCCACCATTGCTTCACAACTGTAGACCAGTCTTGCATATAAATACACAAATTTCATAAATTCTGTCTTAACACCAGATGTGCCTGACTGTTTTCAGGCTAAGTTAGGAATTTTTTTGCTTAGTTTATTTCAGTATATTGTCTTTGTGTTTTACATCCGCTATCTTGTCTGGAGAGTACCTAGGATCATTATCATATAGAGTGCAGTTTAATAATATAGAGAAAAAGTTTCGGTCCTCAGTTATAAAATTATGCTGTGTCACTGGAAGGAAGAAAAGCTGGCACTTACTCAGATGCCAGAATCTCATGATACCCTGCTGATTTAATGGAACATATTAAGTTTATGTTTGGCCCATCAAAGTTTGAAAGTGTAAGAAAGTTCAGTACGCAGGACTGGAAGGGAACTTCTAAATATCATGTTCCATATAAAAAATATATTTTTAAACCTGCTAGTTTATTTACCTTAGAACTGATGCTGTGGCCACCAAATATTAATACAATTAATTCTGACTGCTGTGGCATTTGTAGCTCAAAGCCCACACATGCAAATCAGGGCTTCATGTACTGCACCCTTTGAAAAACAATTGTGCAAGCATAGGGGCTGAGCATGAGAGCCTAAAAGAGGACAGGTGATCTTTGGAGATTATATCAGGCACTAGACAGCACAGCAGAAAAACCACGGTCATAGGCCAAGCAGGGACAAACTAGGACAATTTAAGAATGAATGTCATGGTTTTTTCCCCTTAAAAATTAACATGCAGATGCAGTAGACCACCAGTAGATATACTGTTTCACAGCAATGGAAATATGAACCAGTAAGAGATCTTACTGGTTTGTATGAGGACCCAGTTGAGCTTGAACCAGAGCCTGCAGTGCTCTTAGGACTATCTCAGTTTTGCAATGATTACACAATCTGAACTAAATCTTTTGAACCTGACCCACCATTCATCATGCTGCTCTGGCCAATTGCCGCAACTTAAGGGGAGCCAAGACAGACATACAGCAGCAGGGACAATATTGCTGTAGATTTAAATCATCAAGGGGCAGACTGACCGGAGTAGGCAGCAAAAGCCATATCTTCTGCTGCATCTGCTTTGAGTTTTCTGTTGACTGGTTCTCCAAGTGAGGATAGGATTTTAGTCAAGGCCAAACAAGTTCTGAAAATCTTAAGCTGTTTTGCAGTTTCCTTCCCACCCCCCCGCCCCGAACTACTTTCCACTCAATAATTTTCCAAAGTCTGTTTTTAATTCCTCACCAACACATGTAATTCTTTCACTAGTTCCAGTGAAAAGCATGGAAAACCAAATTACAAGATTGAGAGCTAGTAACATACAGAACAATCTAGACAATAAACTCTGCACAGGTCCAAACACAGCCTCTCTTTCTTCACACAAAGACACTCACACACATGAAAGACTGAGTCAAACACCCATGTGGATCTTAAAGCTTCTGGTTGCCCAGCCTGTCAAGTTAGTGTTATAGAATAGGCACTGTTAATTTAACACGACTACATGACTTTCTGAATGCATTCAAAATTAGTTGACTGGGTAGCATGGCACTTGCAAAATCAAAAAAAAATGTTTTAGAAGACCCAGAAATTATGAAAACATTTCTGGACAGCATCCAATTTTCTCAATGACTGGTCTGCAATTGTTTTTCATGCAGCATGCAGTAGAAAACCCTGAGCTGAGCTTTGAGAACACCCTGGATTACCTGCATTAAAGTATCAACCACAGAGCAAAAATAAGCTCTAAATGAGGCCTGCATCTAGCCTATACTTTCTCTGTGTCCAGCAGACTTCCTGCTGGACTGCTATGGAGAATGCAAGATAAAGATTTTTTTTTCCATGTGTATTAAATTAAAATTGTCTTAAAAGCAGCAGTCCTAAGCCAGTATGCAAGTTTCTCTTCTTTTCCCTGACATGCCTGTGCCTAAGGTAATGCCAAGTGATAATACCATAGCCCCAGTAAAACACTGGTGAGCTGTTTGCACCATGCTGACAACTTTAATAATAGACAAATAGTCCGTAGATTGTCACAATAAGAAAAGGGCAGACAGTTTTTCAGATTTTGCTTTGCCAGTGCTCCTGGCTAGAGATGCAACATGACAGCAGTTCAGATCCATGCGCGCAGGGTTAAGCAGCTGCAGGTGGATATAAAGCAGATATTCTGCAGAAGAGAAAGTATGCAAATGTGTGTTGGGATTGAAAGGATTCAGCTCTAACAAAAATAAAATTGTACATGCCTCTGTCAGCAAATGGATCCCCTCTTGGAGCTCCTTCTCTCTTCTGCTGTGTTTTCTGTTTGCAGATCAAACAAATGATAAGCAACAAATGAACTATACGGATAACACCCCGTGTCCCAGTCACGTTTTATTATTTGCCATGTCTTTCCATGTAACCAGGCCCCTCCCCATCCTCTCCCTGCTGTTGCCACCGCTGCCAGCTCCCACATCTGATGAGATGGTCTGATGGGCTGCATCGCCAATTCAGCCTAGGATTTATTACCTGCAGAAAGGCTACTGTTAGAACCAGCCATGCCAGACTATCATTTTAATAATGAGAACTAAAGTGATTTGTCAGACCAGCGCAGCCCCTTTTACTGCGGAAGGTTTCACCTTACTGCTCATTCCCACTCAACCCCCACCCAAGCAGTGGCGATAAACATCTGAGAAAGGGAACTGTTTGTGTCAAATTCTCTTGTCACCAACCACATAAATTAAAGCAATATCCCCAAGCTACTGCACCCTATTTGTTCAAGGGCCAGAGAGGAATTCTATTTTGGGAGAACATTAGAATGTAAATGGAGGTGAAATTCTCTATTCCTCCCTTTCTCTTTTGCAGAACAAGTCGCAGACATTGTTCAGTGCTTCAAAGCTAACAATAAAGACCGTCTCCTTATTCAAGTTGCAATGTTCAGTGCTTTTGTTCTACAAATCTATTTTACCACGTGGAAAGGCTTTCTGAGGAGTTAATATACACTGTACAAGAATTATCTCCTTATAAAAGAATTGCTGCAATCTAAAAATAGTTGCAGTTTTGTTATGTGCATTTGAGATTTTGTCTGATGTTGGGATCAAAGTTTGCAACTACAGAACTAAAAATCATTTGCCGTTATGAATCACACTAGCCTATAAGCAATATGCTAGATGAATGTCAGCATGCCCCAGAGCAGGTAAATAGGTCATGCCTGTGTTTTTCCTAGATATAGTATAATTACTATAGCATAGTATACTATATTAACATATACATATTTGTTATAATGCTATAACTTAAGTCTATGTCTTTGTCCACATACCTTGTGCATTCAATGCACTGCCCTGCTCCAGAAATCCTGAACTGCTAAGAGTTGTCCTGCTGTTCTTCATATACATTGACAGAAAGATAATTCCTTCAATAGAACTGAAGGAACTTTGCCTATCAACTCAGTTTAAAACATCATTATCAGTTATGATGCCTCTGTACAATAGCATGAAGGATCTTATTCATCAAAGCCAGACACTTTTTGTTCCCCAGGCCTTTAAATTGAAAGAAATAAAGAGCTCTCACAGCTGTAAACTCACCAACCATACTTCAGCTTTACAAGGTGTTGGGAATAAGGGGAGCAAGACAAAGATTTTTCCTAGACAAATAAGTCTAGGAGGAGAACTGACATGGAACCAGTATCCAGTGCCTAGTCTCATATAAAAACCACAAAAGGCCAGAACAAAGAGGCCCAATATTTTAAGATTGTTCCAAGCCCCTTGGGAGGTTTACGCAGTCTCACCTGAGTGAAGTTATGCATTGGCCGTCACCCCATGGGTACCACAAAATGTATCTGTAGACGCACAAGCATGTGTATTTCCCTGAATAGTTTTCTTGGGCCTTGATCATTGCCAGAGTTTTGCTTATCTGACCAAATTTTACTTGTTGACAGAAGACGAGCCAATGGCTAGAAGGCTGGGCATTTAGGGACTCAAAGATTTTGTCATTGTTCTGATGATTGATCTTCACCAAATATTTAGGGCACTTTTTAAAATGTTATCCAATGTATTCATTTTTAGGGTAGCTAATTCAAATAAGAATTATATCAGATTGGTTCCCCATTCAGGCAGAAACTTTGAAAGCTTTGTGGGATCTTGTGAGCTCAGAAATTCCTGTCAGTATAGCATAGTGCATCCTCAACAAAGCATCCTCAGGCAGTCAGCAAAATAGCCCTAGGGGTGGGATTACATGGGGTGGGATGGGATGGGATGGGATGCGGTGGGGGGGGGTGGGGGGGATGGAATGGGATGGGATGGTGTGGGAAGGGGTGGGATGGAATGGCTCAGAAAGCATAGATATACTATTGACTTGAACTGATATAACTAGACTTGGGAGTAAAACTTTGCCTCCCAAGTCAGTCTGGGCTTTCAAAAATACTACTCTTACCATGCATGCCTCAAGAAAAATTAAAAAATACAGTTTTGTCACCTGGGGTTAAACCAAAGGCCTAGCTGACTCATCACTGAGACATTAGTCAGTATTTACAGGGAGAGACAGGGAAAGACAAGAATGATCCTTCTCTGTGTCCTGCTGCATCAGGATCATGAGAATACAGTAGTAATACAGAGATACGTTCCCTGGCTAAAATACTTCTTAATACACACATACACCGTGTTCACCGGTGCCACATATGCCAAAAGGATGACCTGATCTCCATCAAGGATCACAAAAGAAACAACAATTTATTCAAAATTAATTTTAACTAGTGCACTAGATAAGCCACAAATGACAGCACATGGACTCAGTCCTGATCCCTCTTGTCTCCATGTATATCCATTACTCATCCTTTAGCTTTTATGAACAACTGTTCTGTTATGGACTGATCTACAAGCTGCACCAGAGAGTTTATACGCCCCTCTCTTGGCAGTATGGTAGGTAGGAAGTGTATTACAGTGACAGTCAAATAGCATAGGAGAGTCAAACTGTTCAGCACCCCAAGTGTAAACGCTGCAGGCTATGGCTCAACACTTCCAGTTATGATCTCCCTTCACGCAGTTCTGAATGAGTTTAATACTTTGTCCACATGCACTTAACTCCAACTGCTATTACATCAGCTGTTCACACTCTCAGACCTCTCTCATTCATTTGCTAGCTGCCACCCACATCCGCAGCTGAGCTGTTTTCCAGAAACATGTGCTCTTCACGCTAGTGATCTCATGTCACAGCTGAGATAACTCAGCTTCATCCAAAGCACTACAACCAACATGCATCTTGATCTAAAGCCTGGGATTTCCCCATGCTGCTTAGCCTTGCCCTGCATAGCTTCACAGGGAGATGGGGAGTTTGTTTATTTCCCGCAGGCTGATCAAGCTCTGGGTTGATTTAATGTCAAACAGCTTATTCTCCTCACCAAATTGCAACGTATAACTGAACAGTTCTGGACATAAAACCCCCCGTCAGTGCTGGCAGGATTTCACACAGGCATCGCAGTTTCATTTATATGCTTTTTTACAGTTGTATCAAGTCCTTAGTTTAAGCAATAGTTTTGAACTGTATTCTTGACAATAATAGGAATTTTTGTTACACCTTAGTGGGCACATGCTTAGGCTGACAGATTGGCCTAATCAGGATCAGATGATAGTCCTTTATGAATCTGGAAATCTTACAGAACTCCTGCCTTGCCAAGTAGTTTTCAATAGACTTTCATTATAAAAGAGTAAGTTATAAAAATATTTTTATGCTCCCAATTCTAGGCGGGCTCAAAAGCTGGCATGAGAATGGTGGTGGGTCAGTAGCTGGGTGACTCAACAAATTATACGGAGAACAAGATCAATTATTTAAATCTTCTCAGCAATATATGAAAACTGTTACAATGAAAGCAGAGATGACCATTTAGATAGTTTTCTTAAAAAAACAATTAAAAAGAAAGCAGTAAAGAGATATGAAATATTATATTTTTGGAAAATTATCTGCAATCCAGAGGGACCTGGACAAGCTTGAGTAGCGGTCCCTTGTAAGTGTCATAGGTCCAACAAGGCCAGGTGTGAGGTCCTGCATCTGGGTCAGGGCAACCCCCAGTATCAATACAGACTGGGGGATGATGTGCTTGAGAGCAGCCCTGCAGGGAAGGACTTGGGGATACTGGTAGATGAAAAGCTGGACATGAACCAACAATGTGTGTTCTCAGCCCAGAAAAACAATCTCACCCTGGGCTGCATCAAGAGAAGTGTGGCCAGGAGACTGAAGGAGGTGGTTCTGCTGCTCTACTCCCTTCTGGTGAGGCCCTACCTGGAGTAACTGCATCCAGCTCTGGAGTCCTCAGCGCAGAAAGACATGGAGCAGGTGCAGAGGACACAAATATGGTCAAAGGTCTGGAATACCTCTCCTATGAAGAAAGTCTGAGAGAGTTTGGGTTGTTCAGCCTGGAGAAGAGAAGGCTTTGAGGAGACCTTCCAGTACTTAAAGGGGGCTTATAACGAAGTTGGGGACAGACTTTTTAGCAGGACCTTTTGAGACAGGGCAAGGCATGATAGTTTTAAACTAAAAGAAGGTAGACTTAGACTATATATGAGGAAGACATTTTTTATGCTGAGGTGGTAAAACACTGGCACATGTTGCTCATTCTGGTAGTAGATGCCCCATCCCTGGAAACATTAAAGGTCAGGTTAGACAGGACTCTGAGCAACCTAATCTAGTCGAAGATGTCCCTGCTCACTGCCGGGGCTTTGGACTAGATTACTTTGAATGTCCCTTTCAACCCAAACTATTCTATGATTTCTACGATTCAATGAAATTTTGTAATAAAGAAAATAAGTTTGTGAAGAAGGGTTTGCGTATAATCTGATGAAAATCACAACGAAGAGAGCAAATGGGTAAAAAATTAATGGTTTTTCCCATGTAGACAAATCACCAAGTACAAATAATCCAGAAACAAAATGCAAAAAATTAAAATATGGTTTTGGTAGCCACCATGGCCTAAGGCATAAGGGTTAGACACATGTGGTATCTGTTACTAAGTCAAAGAAGACAAATGAAAAATTTCACTTCCAGTGTCTTGGTTAGCCAGAGACCCAAAGAAGAATTTTTGAGCGTAAAATAACATTCGTCTTTTCCCCACTCTGCCAGCTGACAAATGACACTTCTTTTGTGTCCATCCACGATGCAGGTATCAGTAATGTCTGAAACAGCATATCATCTAAAAATCACCTTCTTGCAACTATAGAAAAAGAACAGATCTCTGGTAACCCATCCGTCCTGGTGCTGCAGAGTGGGATTATTATGTATAAATATATTCACGCAAAAGACTATCCCTTCTATTACTCTGTGGAAACAGTTTAACACAGGAGACAAGATAGAAAGTACATAAAAAGGTAGTACTCCTGACCTATTCAAAACACCTGTCTAAGCATTTAAATGAATAAAAGGGGAAATAGGATCAGAAAGATCATAAAAGGAAGAGCATCCCATTACATCACCACATGACGCTGGACTCTCAAGGCGAGAGGATATTACAATTCACTTAATAAAACGCCCGTAGTGTCACACTGAAGTAGCAAAAGGCAGTCAGCTATTGCAAGCGTCTATGCTCTTCTGCAATTATAGAAAGAACAATCTGGGTTTGGCTTCTTTAGCTTCCAGCTAAATGTAAGAAAATAAACACCCACTTCCTTGTGCTTATTTCTGCCTTGAGAAAGACAAACAATCTCTTGTCCTGTTTTTTGTTGGTTTTTTTGTTGATTCTCCCCTCCTCTCAGAAAGAAAGGATGGACCTCTACTTCCAATTTGCTTTTTTCAGTTTCTTTCTATCACACATTTCACATACACATTTGTGTTCTTCCAAACTACTCTTTACCACTTACCAACCCAGGAACCCAAGTTAGAAGAACAAATTTGATGTCTTTTCATGTTCTCTTTCCTCCTGACTCTTTCCACCAGGACTGGATATTTCCTAAGGTTCATTCTTATCATGCATGTGCTCTTGGATGCTTACATGCTTTCTATTTAATTCCCAGGGAAATTACAGGAAAACACACATCATCATAGTATACTGAGCTTTGGGGTTTCCAGCAAAACCCTCTCCCTAAGGCTGATGAGATAAGAATTAATCCTAGAGAAAATTCCATTTGTAACTTGTTGGTGTTCTGTTGTCCTGTCAAATATAAACCACCTTAGCAATTCCTTTGAAAAATCCTGCCCATCTCTTCTATTTTTATCCAGCATGGAAAGTGTGCTTTTCAAGTACTGTTTTATAATTTCTTTAATAAAGCATAAAGCATCAAGCAAGTTACAACAAGTTTTCAAACTTCAGTGGGATCACCTGGGTAGTAATGAACAACGGAAAAGTAACAGGGTCACTACTCTATTTTCTGTTGACTTGTCTCAGCAGTCTCAGCTAATTTCAAGTCTTATATAGTCTGCAGATGAAAAAATGCAAGGCAGGAGTGTACGTGTATATATTTGTGTGTGTGTGTGTGTGTTTGTGTATGTGTGTATTTTTATTTATCAACTCAGATTAAAGAACAACTCTGCTGCAGCAACCAGAACAAGCTCTGAAAGAGGTTACCAGAGTAATGAAGCTCTACGGTTGCATATCTCCAATAGATAATGCAGCCGTTGGTCTCTGGTCCCTGCTGATTACATGCTGTGGTATATTCTGAATAGAGGAGTAATAACATCCTTCTGGACAGTAATCATAGCTGGGCAAAGCTTCTGCAGTGCAACAGGACAAAAAGGGAGACAGAATTCTATAGTGAGTCCCAAAGCAGAACAGGAAACTCCTGAACAGAGCTGGAGGGTTGCTGGCAGCAGAGAACATATCTGAAGTCAAATTAGAAAAGTGATGGAAAAGAGGCTTTCCTTGGAATCCTGAGAGTACTGTGGAGTTCACTTACATCCACAGAGGATTACAAGAAACAAAAAACCTACCTTGCAAGGACAAAATAGGGTAGGGGAAGGTGTCAGATTTCTTTTAAGCCTTTAATTTCATCTCTCTCCAAGTATCCTCTAGACAGAGTTACGTCATGGTAGCTTGTTATTTTGTGTTCTAATAACACAGAAGCTTCAGAGATTAGAAATATTTGGTGCTCCTTGGCACATCTTAAAAGTTAGAAGTTGTTGCATCTCAAAGGCTTTAGCCAGCCAACATCAAACACACTGTGACCTCTCCTTTCCATGAGCCACTTAGAGAAGAAATTGGCTGGAAGGGGCATTCAAAGAAATGCTTCATTCTAAATGGATATTAAGAGAATTCACAGAGCATGAGATTAAGAGAATGCAAATGAGAACATTTATTCTGGGAGAGACTCTTAAGAGCTGACCCACTAATGCAAAAGACATATAAATGACCATTTCAGATAATATTAGCAGGTTTTGGTTCAAAATACTGCCATGCCACCTACAGCCTACCTGCTCTAGATATCTACCTTAAGATAAGACAAATAATATCCTTTAGCTGACTAGCTCAGTTTTAGACAGCCCCATTTGGCCACATGAATCTCACCTCACCTACTTTATTCATCGGTACAAAAATCATTGATTTAGGCAAATAGAAAGTTGTTTACTGGAAAACTGTTTGTTTGTTTGTTTGTTTTTCTCCAGTGCCACATACTTAGGCTGGTTTATTCTCTGAAGTCTGAACTGAAGAATTTTGACAAGTTTATACCGTTTCGATTTTAATTTTTTTATTATATTAGAGCTAGTAGAGAGTTTTCTGTGAAAACCACTTTCTTCTGGAAATACTGTTTGCTTCAATCAAAACTTTTCTTCTTTATATTTCCTGGGAACAACAAAATGTTCATCAAGAAAGATTGCTCAGGACCAAGATTCTAGGTCAAAGTGCAATATATTGAAACCCCAAAGAAACAATAACCTAAGCGATTGTCTATAATCCAAAATATAGAGAGCGAAGATTTGTTTGACATGCAAGTTATGCAGTCCACGTAAATACCATCTGAGTACCATGACAGCCCAACTAACTTTTGTGAGAAATTTCCAACTATCTAGTTTCACCAGGAACTAAGGGGTTTAAAAATTACTAAAAAAAAAAGGAAGAAACATTTATTGCCTAACTCTAAGTATAGCACACAAAACATTGGCTGTGAAATAATGTAATGAACATCAGTGAAATTTTGGTCGAGGAGTACTTGCAATTAATTGTTTACAAACAATCCAGAAAAAGAAAAGCGTTTATCAAAAATACTGAGAAAATGGATTTAATTAATTTAGAAGTTCAATCAAAATCACAGGCTGCTCATTAACAATTCATGAACATTGAAAAAGATTAATTCATTCTATGAAGGACTTGATATTAGTTGTTATTATCTCCTTATTTCCACCAGAATGCGTTTGTTCTAAAACAATCCTGGTCAAGCAATTCATTCTGACATCCTCAGCTGCAAACAATCAAAAACGAGTGTTGGCCCCAACCCAAAATCCCAACCCAATGTCATAACAAACGCTACCAATTCCTCTGACTTTACGCAGATTCTCAACACTTCATGGAATTCAGATGATCCGTGAAAGTGTTATAAGCAAACAAAATGAAATGGAAAAGTGTGTTTCCTAGACACATTCATGTATGTTCCAGGAAAATTATTAGTTATTTTCTAATTCTTAAAAATCCACTCAACCCAAGGTAGTCTCTCTCAACTAGGAGTCAGTAGTGTAACAAAACTTGTTTCTCATTTGTTTTATTTAGTTTTGGCTTTTTAGTGAAATCCACTTGGCACTGTAGCAGGAATAGTACAGTATGAAGTGCTTACTACAGCTAGTCCAAAGAAGTTTGAGTCCAGCAACATGTTTAAATATATACCAACATTCCTAAGCATACATTTTAATCTAGCCTTATGACGATATGTTTGTCTAGTGTGTTATCTCTGGACTTTGTTTAGGGACCCTTTAAAGCTACTTAGAACTAGATATTGATTTACTGGGGAGAACTAAGGGAGAACTAACTCGGAGAACTAACTTATTACCTCTGTTAACACGGAAATCCTGGATCTCCAGTCCATCAGAAACACTCTTTGAAATCCTCCCACTAAAACTGTGGATGCCCCAAATGTGAATACACATTTCCACTCACCGGATTTTTAGGCATTGGTGGATGAGAGAATGATCTCAGCCCTCTCATTCACACTGCTTCTCTGTCTCCCCCTGAGTTAAAGCCCAAATTTCTCTTTGATTCCAAACTGAGCAACAATTAAGTATTAAATCTTTGCTTCAAGCCCGCTGTTTTAAGCTGATTCTTTTCTCCAGCATTTAAATTGAATGGCAGTTGTGCACCTTGTTCTAACTTTGAGCTATGAGTACAGGACCCACTATTACGAATAAGAGTTTTCAATTAAAAGCCTGTCTCTGTAAGGTTTATACTCAGCTTCAACCTGTTTCCAATTTGGTAATTCTCTCTTTTTTCCCTCCTTTCTTCCTTTTCTTTCCTGCAAACAACCCAGGTGTTTACCTTGATTATAATAAAAGCATATTCTTAGAGCGAGTTTGCAGTGCCTCTGCAGAGAGGAGGTGTTAACAGCTACTACT
Organism: Buceros rhinoceros silvestris; assembly: GCF_000710305.1. NCBI lineage: Eukaryota > Metazoa > Chordata > Aves > Bucerotiformes > Bucerotidae > Buceros > Buceros rhinoceros. Next base: position 100,579 of record NW_010398172.1, on the reverse strand, counting down.
TCTCTGGGGTTAGACAGGACTGAAGAACCTGCTTTTAATCCACTAAGACTGTGTTGTCAGTGCTCAGCTGATCTGCAGATGTACGATACACACTGGCTTCCTTTCCCAAGAGATCACATATATCATCCAAACTCATAGCCTCTGATCTATAGCAAGAATTATGACTCATCAGCGGCATTAGAGTGACAGACAGTTGTGTATCTTTACCTCAGTAGAGTAATATTTCCTATTTCTATGCACTAATAACCATTGATAATTTTCATTCTTTTTTTATGTAGGGGGAAAAAAAAAACCAACCACCAAAAGCCTCTGAATTTTTTGTACAGCTCAGTTTCACAGAAGTATTGGCCTCAAAAGTGTGCAAGTAAGCATAAAGGATTATCTGAATGGCAAGAAAAAGGAATCAGACCTATCAAGTTGAAAAAAAATAGGACAACTAGATTCGATCACAGAAAATGCTCTTTAAAGAGGTAATGCATTTACTGAATAATACATGAATCATCAAGTCACTTTGACCTTACTCTGGACAAGAGTTCGAGGACTAAGGCAAACAGATGGATCAGAAGTGTTCTTCATGGCTGACTCTTGCCTGTTGTACAGCATAACAAGATGTTGATCTGCCAATAGCTTCCCTCCTGCAACACTTGAAAAGGAGCGAGTTCATTGAGTGTGTGTGAGCACAGGTCAATCAATAGGATCTGACAAATCCCACATGCATTCTGCCTCTACCAAAGATTTAGGATGACTTGCTACAGTCCACATGCACGAAATCTGGGTGTCAAAGCAAAAGATAACTTATTTTCACGTGCCATACACACACAGCTTTCCCTGATTTTTTTTAATTTCTAAATGCAAGTGAAAATCAGCTCATTTATTACTGGTGTTAAATACTAGCCTGGGGCATACAACCTTAGCAGTCATTATTAAAAGAAGGAACCTTAATGTCTCTCAGACCCTCTGGCTAAAGAATGGCTAAAGTACCTACCAAAGTCATAGCAAGTTGCCAGTCTTCCAGCAGGCATTTATCATTTTCATGAGACAATCCTCCCGGAAGCCATATGGTACTTTCCAGAAAGCAAACACAAAAGGAACAACCAAAGAAATTGAACGTACTCAGCAAACAAGTAAGCTATATTTTGTAGCTCATGTGGGTGCAAATTTCTCCTGTCAGTGAGAAAGATGGCTCTTTCTGTGACCACATGGGTTTTAAACTGAAGAGCATCCTTGACCATATTTCTCAGTAGTGAGTGTGGTGCCTTATAAGTGTTCATCGATCTCCTGCAGAGACACACACACAGAAGAGTCCAGAGCTGAGAATATTTTCAGTTAGGTGTTTTTAAAACAGAAAACTCATCATTCTACTATACCTCAGAGAAATCACTGATGAACAGCTCACTAGTGTCAGTTCATCAGGAGTCTGTTAGCTGTTGTAGTGATGGGAGACTGCATCAGCTCTTACCTCTGCCTTTCCCTAGGTTTTCATTACAGATGGACTGTCCTGTGATGGTTAGTATTAAGTAATCTTTTTTATCTCTTTATCTAATTGCATCTCATTGTATGTCATCTAATCTCCTTATTGATAATTACAGAGAAACCTACAGGAGCAAAAACAAACCAAAAGGCTTCCAGGCAACAGTACAGGAATACATACAGAAGAACTTGTACTCTCAGGAAGACACAAATGGAAGCCACCAGCCTATACTGAGTTTTCCAATTCTTTGTTCATACGGTTTCCCTTGAATTTTTTCATCTTTCACTAACTCCACCAGTCCTTTCTTCACTTCAGTTTCCTTGAAATCCTCTTTGCACTGTGTACTGTTAAATGACATGTCCTCAAATGAACAGTGCCATCCAAAACATATCTTCTAATTTATACACAGAATCTAGTAATGTCCCTTAAGTGAAAAGCCAATATGATTCACACCTTTGGTTCATGGCTGAAATATAGTCTGACTTGTAGTACTATAGGTAGTGGCTATTTTAACTATTCAGAAAATAATTAATTTAGTCAGAAAAAGAAACAGGCTATAGCCACCATTTCTGACATTAAATACTTTCTTTTCTATGTTGGATAGCCAGGTATTCCTAGCTTTAATTTTCTAGCTTAATTTTCTGAGAATTCTAAGGAAACAATCATGCCAAGAAGGATTACCATTCCTTAAAAAAATTAAAACATTTACATGCAAGAAGCAAATACATGTAAAATCTATTTGGGGAATGTCTGAATGAACAGTGGACATGACATGACACTGGAGGAAAAGAGAATATTAAAAAAATAGTTCTGGGTTTATCCAAAAACAATAAAAAGAAGACTGATTGTAACAATATCTACTCTGCTGTTGTGAGTGACTCAGAGCCCCATGAAGTCTATAAGCATCCTGAAGGTTTTTGAAAAATATTGTATTAGGAGCCCCAATAAAATATGTCATAATTTAAAAAGAAAACAAAGTAGTCTAATAATCCCCTTGAGTGGCCCAATGAGAAAGTTAAGGAGGTTGTCACAGGGAAAAGGTCAGCAGTTTAAAAATGGAAAGCTTGCTCAAATGAGGAGAACAGGTCAAAAGTGAAACAGGTTGTATGAAGGCTTAGGACTCTGAAGCATGCCTTGTACAGAGTGGGTTTTCTTACTTATAGCCACAAGTTCATTAAATACTTCAAAAGCAGGAAGCAGCTGAGATAATCAATGGGACTGCTTGATGAGAAAAGTATGGAAAAGGGACTCAGGGGTGGTTAATCCATAGTGGAAAAGCTCAATGAACTCTGCATCTGTCTTTACTGTGCAGGGGAAATGTCCACATCCACTGTAGAAGGTAGGTCAGAGAGGCTTGACTGGATACAGGTAAATACACAAGGTGGTTTAAATCCTACAATAAACAATTAACACGTCACCAGGACTGGATGGCATTTACTGAAGAAACTGTGAAATTGCAGAGCTGCAACTGGTACATGTCAAATACACCACAGCTAGAATCTCCCATGTTACAGGAGTGGTGGCGAGTCACAGGGTGATGTGTCTATAGAAGGGGGTCAAGCAGGGTTTCTGGGAAGCACAGACTGCCAAAACTGACTTCCAGCCTTAGCGTGACAGTAGAGTCTGTAATACAGAGAAAGGTCACAGAACAAGTGAATCACGACAGCCTGTTGGGAAAGGACAGCATGGCACCTGTAGAGGGAATTCCTGCCTTGGTTCAATGGTGGTGTCTGTAGGCTGACTGGGGACCCGATGGACATCATAGATTTGGTTCCCCATAAAAACCTTTTGGAAGGTTCCTCACCAAAGACAAGCAAAGAAGAAGTGATATGTGGTTGGAGGAAAAGCACTTTTATAGAGAGGTTGCTGTTTAATGGATGTCAACCAAAAGGTAGGGCTCATGGTCATTTCACAGAGCGGAGAAAAATCAGAAAATGGGTCCTCCAGGGATCAGCTCTGGGATCAAAAAGCAGTAGGTATCATCAGAAAGGGTTCTAAGAACAAAACACAAAGCTTTATGTTGCAACTGTATAAATGCTTGGCACACACACATCTTAATTACTGTGCATGGTTCTTATCCCCACACCTCCAGAAGGACATTGAAGAGATGGAAAAGATACAGAGAAGAAAATTATGATAAGGACAGATCTTTCTTATCAGGAAAGATTAAAAATACCTTCGCTCTTGTGGTTTGGAGAGAAGATTTAGTGAAGATCTGACTGAAATTTGAAAAATCGCTAAATCAGTAGATGATAGGGATGCAGAACTTTTGTTCAACAAATCCTACAATATTAGAACTAGGGACACTCATTGAAGCTGGTAGGAGGTTGGTCTGAAACAGCTGAAAGGATCTAGTTCTTTATGTAGCCAGCAGTGAAATCGTCCCCACAGGAAGTTTTGGAAGCAGAGAGGATCAACAGGTTCAAAACCAGATTAGGCATATGTAAGAAATCCACAAACAGATACCAACATGCGGTGCACAGTGGGGAAGGGAAAGCATCTCGCAGGTAACAGATGAGCTCACGTTTTGTCCTTGAATAGTCTCACTTTCTGCCACTCTCAGAGACAGAAGCCTGCACTATATGGGCCACTGGTCTAATCCAGACGGACCATATTGTGACATAAGGCCTGCCTTGAGGACATCTCCATAGCAATGCTTTATTTATTCTTTTCTTCTCTCCTGATATCATCCATCAGTCTGGTCTACAGCATCAGCATCACCAAGATGTCAAAGCAGCAGTCTAGACATAGATAGATGCTTTACCAGGGTGAAAGATGCTTTGCCATTTCCTAACTTGCCCATTTTTCATCCTCCATCTATTATACTGAAAAGACAGGATGTTTCTGGGGGAAATTAAAATACACAGAAGATACAAGAATGAAGAGACCTTTTATTCCTGTTTCATTCATACATGTCTTTCCTGTGTTTCCCATAGGCTGCCCATGATACCAGAAGACTGAAATCAGGAAGGAAATTTTCCAGGGTTTCCTTGTTTGGTTTTTTTCCCCCAGTTTATCTTGATTCTTGGCATAGCTATAATAAAGATGAAAATAACAGGGTACCTTCAGGGTAATGAAGAATTCATACCACTCAAATTTCCTTCCAGTCTCTGCAATACCTACTGATGTTCACCTTCAATTTTCACAGGGTCCAGGGTTCCCTACTGCTTTGGCTTTTTTCAATGTGTAAACAAATCAGGTCAGAAAATGTCTGATTTTCTGTCAGAAAGGCATACTGACGTTTATTACATACCTGGTCTCAGCTAGGGAGGAGGAAAAAAGTCCCAGGCAGTGGAGACCCAGACACGCACTTAGACACATGCACACACTGATCAAAATGGGAATTAAAAAGTTCTAGTTTGAAAAACTGAAAAATATGGGTAGAAATATTTATTCATCTTGGAATCTATGTTTGACAAGTGCTTGCATGAATGTATGAAGTGTTGGCACAGCACACTGTCACATGTTACCCATTTCAATGACAATATCAATTTTAACTAGCTGTTATGCAGAGTGGCCTTATTTGCGTTGATCTGCAGTAGAAGATTGGCTTTACTGTACAATTTGCTTAATTCTCAGTAACTCTGACTTTCCTCCTGTTTTACGTACCTAGCCCGTAGAAGCAAGATGCAATGTGACAACTCAGATACTCCAGTCTAGCAAGATTCATTTTGCTAAATCATCCCTATGCATCTGAACGACTGTCTATTTGTGTCTAACAACATCTGGCAAACAAGCACTGATATATTATAATGTTTATCATGCCAGATGGCAATATGTCTTCAATGTCACCTGCAGGATGAAATAAACCCTTTGTCATCACTATTTCTTACCCACCCACCCACTTCCCCCTTCCCTCCCTCTCCAGTAATCATAGGAAATCTCAAATCGGTGCCTGCAGAGCATGTGTGGTTAAATATTAAAATAGATGTAGGAAAAGGCAACAGGTTACTACACAACCCTAATTGCTAAAAGGTATAAAGCATTTAATTACCATTAATTTTATGGTAATTCAATGACATACCGTTTTCACTATAAACACCACGATTTCTGCACAATTAAAAATTACTGCTAAACTATCATTTTGGACAGTTAATTATGTACTGCAAGGGACAAAAATATCCAAGGTCATGCCTATTTGAATGCATGCACATGAAGTCAAAAGGAAGCATTTCTAGCTGCCATCCATGGAATATCAAGTGCTTTCTTCATCCACTTGGGATTCTCCATATGTTTCCTCTTTGAACAAGGGCAGTTTGAAGTCATTTTTATCTTCTATTAATGGGGTTTACCTATCAGTCTGTTTTCTGGGAACACTCCTCATGATGGATTTAACCTGGGGCTGCAGAAAAAGTAGGGTGGAAAAAAACCTGAGCCATTCTCTTGGCTTGTTCATCGGACAGGTTTTTCTGCTCATTTCCTTTTGTTGCCGAGTGAATATTCTATTATACTTTATCAACAAAATCTTGGTTATCTTCAAGCACAGTGTGATTTATTGTGTACATTATAGACCAATTGGGATGAAAGCTTTTATGCATCAAATATATACTTTAAGCCTAAAGCATATTTATTTTCAATAGCCAGTATTGGAAACCACCACACCTTGCAAATCTCAAAGCTTTTCATATCTTAAGTGTTCACTGTCCAGAAAAATTAATACATTGTGTTACACTAGAAGTTCTCTATCTGTTAGCAAGCAAATGAAGATATCTGCCATTTATCAAGGGAATTGGATTCCACACAAAAAATGCAAAACTGAAAACCACCACCCTTTTAAGGTGTTTTGTTGCTCACATGCATAGATGAAGAGGAAGATTAGCAACACAATTATCTTTGAATACATTTCCCAAGGCCTGAAACAGTAGCACAAAACAGTAGCACAAAAACGGTGAAGTGCTCATGCTTCCTTTGGCATTTTTATTCAAGACCTGTAGTCCCTGGTCTACATGACATAGGACCAAAGAATTGCTCAGTTGTGTATTTGATCCCTTAATTACTGTTTAATTTCACTTACATTCTCACAAAATGAGTGTTAAAAATGAAAATGATGTAGTGATTAGGGGACCAAATGCACAATTGTGCAATTTTTGCTAGGTAGTGCAACTACTTAATAGTGGTGGCAAATTAAGCATGACATCCAAGCAAATGAACCCTTCTTTTGATCATCTGGAGAAGTCCTTATGGCCATCAGCCTGTGCATTTGGAAATCAATACAAGTCCTGCCTTTGACTTTATAGATATGGGGATTGGATCTTGCTTCACAAAAGGAAAGCTGGAGTGGCGGGGAAGACGTGTGTTTCCTACTTAATTCAGTGCCTGAACTAACATGTCTAAGTCCAAAATTAAGGTTTTAAATAAAATCAGGCCAAATTTCAAGGAGTCTTGACACCTACCTCTAAAAATTAAAGCAAGGCCCAGGAAATCTGTAAATTAGTTCCTATTTATAAAGGCGTCTACCTTCACCTGTAGATTATCCAATGTTGAACATCTAAGCTTGACAGTTCGGCTTGCTTTCTCAAGTTTTGAGTTGCATCAAATCTACTCAAGATGAGGGATAGAAGTGAGCTGCTTCTGGTAATCCCAAGAGTGACAAATAGGATCAGTTTTATCTTTTTTAAGAATCTATTTATTTTAAGTACATATTGTTTTCTTATAACATGATATATGTGCTGAAGTTGCATATATTAAACTGAAGATACTATAAGTTTTAATGAAAAATTTATTCTATTTCTACAGTATGGTCCTTCTGAGCCTATCTGATTGCAGCAGACCCCAGAAGACAAAGTAAAGGACCATGGCCTTCTTGTAGAAATACAGAAAATGGATTTGGTCCCCACCAGAAAGTCTCAAAAGATCGTTAAGATTAGATTTCCAGAGCACACAAAAGTTATTTTGGCCCAAATACTTCTTACTAGAAGCAAGCAAAACAGAGGAAGGAAGGCTGCAAGCGCAGTTTGCAGGAAATCTCAGAGATATAAATTCTGCAGAGATACTGAGGATGAGATTCATTTCAGATTCATTTCCCCTTGCCTTAGCTGGTCACAAATTGGGCAGCTCAGTCTACTGACTTTATAAGCTCAGACACCTTGGCCCGCAGAGGCATTTCCCTCTGAGCACCACATAGATGCCATGAGGTTGGGTTAGATGCCACTCTTTACATCACCAATTGACGGGGGAGAGGCTCTCTT